>NW_026578358.1:0-26400 GCF_029603195.1 Condylostylus longicornis
AATAGGCTGTAGCAAAATTATTTTTGGAGATATTTAAAAAAATGTTTTGCAAAACTTTAAACGCGTTTTCTGGCTAAACTAGAAGAGATAGAGCGATTTTAAGTGTTTTTTGTGATCACTGGGAGTTCACAGATTCCGCCAATATATGATAATAGGCTGTAGCAAAAATATTTTTGGAGATATTTAAAAAAATCTTTTGCAAAACTTTAAACGCGTTTTCTGGCTAAACTAGAAGAGGTAGAGCGATTTTAAATGTTTTTTGTGATCACTGGGAGTCCACAGATTCCGCCAATATATGATAATAGGCTGTAGCAAAAATATTTTTGGAGATATTTAAAAAAATCTTTTGCAAAACTTTAAACGCGTTTTCTGGCTAAACTAGAAGAGATAGAGCGATTTTAAGTGTTTTTTGTGATCACTGGGAGTCCACAGATTCCGGCAATATATGATAATAGGCTGTAGCAAAAATATTTTTGGAGATATTTAAAAAAATCTTTTGCAAAACTTTAAACGCGTTTTCTGGGTAAACTAGAAGAGATAGAGCGATTTTAAGCGTTTTTTGTGATCACTGGGAGTCCACAGATTCCGCCAATATATGATAATAGGCTGTAGCAAAAATATTTTTGGAGATATTTAAAAAAATCTTTTGCAAAACTTTAAACGCGTTTTCTGGCTAAACTAGAAGAGATAGAGCGATTTTAAGTGTTTTTTGTGATCACTGGGAGTCCACAGATTCCGGCAATATATGATAATAGGCTGTAGCAAAAATATTTTTGGAGATATTTAAAAAAATCTTTTGCAAAACTTTAAACGCGTTTTCTGGCTAAACTAGAAGAGATAGAGCGATTTTAAGTGTTTTTTGTGATCACTGGGAGTTCACAGATTCCGCCAATATATGATAATAGGCTGTAGCAAAAATATTTTTGGAGATATTTAAAAAAATCTTTTGCAAAACTTTAAACGCGTTTTCTGGGTAAACTAGAAGAGATAGAGCGATTTTAAGTGTTTTTTGTGATCACTGGCAGTCCACAGATTCCGCCAATATATGATAATAGGCTGTAGAAAAAGTATTTTTGGAGATATTTAAAAAAATCTTTTGCAAAACTTTAAACGCGTTTTCTGGCTAAACTAGAAGGAATAGAGCGATTTTAAGTGTTTTTTGTGATCACTGGGAGTCCACAGATTCCGCCAATATATGATAATAGGCTGTAGCAAAAATATTTTTGGAGATATTTAAAAAAATCTTTTGCAAAACTTTAAACGCATTTTCTGGCTAAACTAGAAGAGATAGAGCGATTTTAAGTGTTTTTTGTGATCACTGGGAGTCCACAGATTCCGGCAATATATGATAATAGGCTGTAGCAAAAATATTTTTGGAGATATTTAAAAAAATCTTTTGCAAAACTTTAAACGCGTTTTCTGGTCAAACTAGAAGAGATAGAGCGATTTTAAGTGTTTTTTGTGATCACTGGGAGTCCACAGATTCCGCCAATATATGATAACAGGCTGTAGCAAAAATATTTTTGGAGATATTTAAAAAAATCTTTTTTAAATATATGATAATAGGCTGTAGCAAAAATATTTTTGGAGATATTTAAAAAAATCTTTTGCAAAACTTTAAACGCGTTTTCTGACTAAACTAGAAGAGATAGAGCGATTTTAAGTGTTTTTTGTGATCACTGGGAGTCCACAGATTCCGCCAATATATGATAATAGGCTGTAGAAAAAGTATTTTTGGAGATATTTAAAAAAATCTTTTGCAAAACTTTAAACGCGTTTTCTGGCTAAACTAGAAGAGATAGAGCGATTTTAAGTGTTTTTTGTGATCACTGGGAGTCCACAGATTCCGCCAATATATGATAATAGGCTGTAGCAAAAATATTTTTGGAGATATTTAAAAAAATCTTTTTTAAATATATGATAATAGGCTGTAGCAAAAATATTTTTGGAGATATTTAAAAAAATCTTTTGCAAAACTTTAAACGCGTTTTCTGGCTAAACTAGAAGAGATAGAGCGATTTTAAGTGTTTTTTGTGATCACTGGGAGTTCACAGATTCCGCCAATATATGACAATAGGCTGTAGCAAAAATATTTTTGGAGATATTTAAAAAAATCTTTTTTAAATATATGATAATAGGCTGTAGCAAAAATATTTTTGGAGATATTTAAAAAAATCTTTTGCAAAACTTTAAACGCGTTTTCTGACTAAACTAGAAGAGATAGAGCGATTTTAAGTGTTTTTTGTGATCACTGGGAGTCCACAGATTCCGCCAATATATGATAATAGGCTGTAGAAAAAGTATTTTTGGAGATATTTAAAAAAATCTTTTGCAAAACTTTAAACGCGTTTTCTGGCTAAACTAGAAGAGATAGAGCGATTTTAAGTGTTTTTTGTGATCACTGGGAGTCCACAGATTCCGCCAATATATGATAATAGGCTGTAGCAAAAATATTTTTGGAGATATTTAAAAAAATCTTTTGCAAAACTTTAAACGCGTTTTCTGGCTAAACTAGAAGAGATAGAGCGATTTTAACTGTTTTTTGCGATCACTGGGAGTCCACAGATTCCGCCAATATATGATAATAGGCTGTAGCAAAAATATTTTTGGAGATATTTAAAAAAATCTTTTGCAAAACTTTAAACGCGTTTTCTGGCTAAACTAGAAGAGGTAGAGCGATTTTAAGTGTTTTTTGTGATCACTGGGAGTCCACAGATTCCGCCAATATATGATAATAGGCTGTAGCAAAAATATTTTTGGAGATATTTAAAAAAATCTTTTGCAAAACTTTAAACGCGTTTTCTGGCTAAACTAGAAGAGATAGAGCGATTTTAAGTGTTTTTTGTGATCACTGGGAGTCCACAGATTCCGCCAATATATGATAATAGGCTGTAGCAAAAATATTTTTGGAGATATTTAAAAAAATCTTTTGCAAAACTTTAAACGCGTTTTCTGGCAAAACTAGAAGAGATAGAGCGATTTTAAGTGTTTTTTGTGATCACTGGGAGTCCGCAGATTCCGCCAATATATGATAACAGGCTGTAGCGAAAATATTTTTGGAGATATTTAAAAAAATCTTTTGCAAAACTTTAAACGCGTTTTCTGGCTAAACTAGAAGAGATAGAGCGATTTTAAGTGTTTTTTGTGATTACTGGGAGTCCACAGATTCCGCCAATATATGATAATAGGCTGTAGCAAAATTATTTTTGGAGATATTTAAAAAAATGTTTTGCAAAACTTTAAACGCGTTTTCTGGCTAAACTAGAAGAGATAGAGCGATTTTAAGTGTTTTTTGTGATCACTGGGAGTTCACAGATTCCGCCAATATATGATAATAGGCTGTAGCAAAAATATTTTTGGAGATATTTAAAAAAATCTTTTGCAAAACTTTAAACGCGTTTTCTGGCTAAACTAGAAGAGGTAGAGCGATTTTAAGTGTTTTTTGTGATCACTGGGAGTCCACAGATTCCGCCAATATATGATAATAGGCTGTAGCAAAAATATTTTTGGAGATATTTAAAAAAATCTTTTGCAAAACTTTAAACGCGTTTTCTGGCTAAACTAGAAGAGATAGAGCGATTTTAAGTGTTTTTTGTGATCACTGGGAGTCCACAGATTCCGGCAATATATGATAATAGGCTGTAGCAAAAATATTTTTGGAGATATTTAAAAAAATCTTTTGCAAAACTTTAAACGCGTTTTCTGGCTAAACTAGAAGAGATAGAGCGATTTTAAGTGTTTTCTGTGATCACTGGGAGTCCACAGATTCCGGCAATATATGATAATAGGCTGTAGCAAAAATATTTTTGGAGATATTTAAAAAAATCTTTTGCAAAACTTTAAACGCGTTTTCTGGCTAAACTAGAAGAGATAGAGCGATTTTAAGTGTTTTTTGTGATCACTGGGAGTTCACAGATTCCGCCAATATATGATAATAGGCTGTAGCAAAAATATTTTTGGAGATATTTAAAAAAATCTTTTGCAAAACTTTAAACGCGTTTTCTGGCTAAACTAGAAGAGATAGAGCGATTTTAAGTGTTTTTTGTGATCACTGGGAGTTCACAGATTCCGCCAATATATGATAATAGGCTGTAGCAAAAATATTTTTGGAGATATTTAAAAAAATCTTTTGCAAAACTTTAAACGCGTTTTCTGGCTAAACTAGAAGAGGTAGAGCGATTTTAAGTGTTTTTTGTGATCACTGGGAGTCCACAGATTCCGCCAATATATGATAATAGGCTGTAGCAAAAATATTTTTGGAGATATTTAAAAAAATCTTTTGCAAAACTTTAAACGCGTTTTCTGGCTAAACTAGAAGAGATAGAGCGATTTTAAGTGTTTTTTGTGATCACTGGGAGTCCACAGATTCCGGCAATATATGATAATAGGCTGTAGCAAAAATATTTTTGGAGATATTTAAAAAAATCTTTTGCAAAACTTTAAACGCGTTTTCTGGCTAAACTAGAAGAGATAGAGCGATTTTAAGTGTTTTCTGTGATCACTGGGAGTCCACAGATTCCGGCAATATATGATAATAGGCTGTAGCAAAAATATTTTTGGAGATATTTAAAAAAATCTTTTGCAAAACTTTAAACGCGTTTTCTGGCTAAACTAGAAGAGATAGAGCGATTTTAAGTGTTTTTTGTGATCACTGGGAGTCCACAGATTCCGCCAATATATGATAATAGGCTGTAGCAAAAATATTTTTGGAGATATTTAAAAAAATCTTTTGCAAAACTTTAAACGCGTTTTCTGGCTAAACTAGAAGAGGTAGAGCGATTTTAAGTGTTTTTTGTGATCACTGGGAGTCCACAGATTCCGCCAATATATGATAATAGGCTGTAGCAAAAATATTTTTGGAGATATTTAAAAAAATCTTTTGCAAAACTTTAAACGCGTTTTCTGGCTAAACTAGAAGAGATAGAGCGATTTTAAGTGTTTTTTGTGATCACTGGGAGTCCACAGATTCCGGCAATATATGATAATAGGCTGTAGCAAAAATATTTTTGGAGATATTTAAAAAAATCTTTTGCAAAACTTTAAACGCGTTTTCTGGCTAAACTAGAAGAGATAGAGCGATTTTAAGTGTTTTCTGTGATCACTGGGAGTCCACAGATTCCGGCAATATATGATAATAGGCTGTAGCAAAAATATTTTTGGAGATATTTAAAAAAATCTTTTGCAAAACTTTAAACGCGTTTTCTGGCTAAACTAGAAGAGATAGAGCGATTTTAAGTGTTTTTTGTGATCACTGGGAGTCCACAGATTCCGCCAATATATGATAACAGGCTGTAGCGAAAATATTTTTGGAGATATTTAAAAAAATCTTTTGCAAAACTTTAAACGCGTTTTCTGGCTAAACTAGAAGAGATAGAGCGATTTTAAGTGTTTTTTGTGATCACTGGGAGTCCACAGATTCCGCCAATATATGATAATAGGCTGTAGCAAAAATATTTTTGGAGATATTTAAAAAAATCTTTTGCAAAACTTTAAACGCATTTTCTGGCTAAACTAGAAGAGATAGAGCGATTTTAAGTGTTTTTTGTGATCACTGGGAGTCCACAGATTCCGGCAATATATGATAATAGGCTGTAGCAAAAATATTTTTGGAGATATTTAAAAAAATCTTTTGCAAAACTTTAAACGCGTTTTCTGGGTAAACTAGAAGAGATAGAGCGATTTTAAGTGTTTTTTGTGATCACTGGGAGTCCACAGATTCCGCCAATATATGATAACAGGCTGTAGCAAAAATATTTTTGGAGATATTTAAAAAAATCTTTTTTAAATATATGATAATAGGCTGTAGCAAAAATATTTTTGGAGATATTTAAAAAAATCTTTTGCAAAACTTTAAACGCGTTTTCTGACTAAACTAGAAGAGATAGAGCGATTTTAAGTGTTTTTTGTGATCACTGGGAGTCCACAGATTCCGCCAATATATGATAATAGGCTGTAGAAAAAGTATTTTTGGAGATATTTAAAAAAATCTTTTGCAAAACTTTAAACGCGTTTTCTGGCTAAACTAGAAGAGATAGAGCGATTTTAAGTGTTTTTTGTGATCACTGGGAGTCCACAGATTCCGCCAATATATGATAATAGGCTGTAGCAAAAATATTTTTGGAGATATTTAAAAAAATCTTTTTTAAATATATGATAATAGGCTGTAGCAAAAATATTTTTGGAGATATTTAAAAAAATCTTTTGCAAAACTTTAAACGCGTTTTCTGGCTAAACTAGAAGAGATAGAGCGATTTTAAGTGTTTTTTGTGATCACTGGGAGTTCACAGATTCCGCCAATATATGACAATAGGCTGTAGCAAAAATATTTTTGGAGATATTTAAAAAAATCTTTTTTAAATATATGATAATAGGCTGTAGCAAAAATATTTTTGGAGATATTTAAAAAAATCTTTTGCAAAACTTTAAACGCGTTTTCTGACTAAACTAGAAGAGATAGAGCGATTTTAAGTGTTTTTTGTGATCACTGGGAGTCCACAGATTCCGCCAATATATGATAATAGGCTGTAGAAAAAGTATTTTTGGAGATATTTAAAAAAATCTTTTGCAAAACTTTAAACGCGTTTTCTGGCTAAACTAGAAGAGATAGAGCGATTTTAAGTGTTTTTTGTGATCACTGGGAGTCCACAGATTCCGCCAATATATGATAATAGGCTGTAGCAAAAATATTTTTGGAGATATTTAAAAAAATCTTTTGCAAAACTTTAAACGCGTTTTCTGGCTAAACTAGAAGAGATAGAGCGATTTTAACTGTTTTTTGCGATCACTGGGAGTCCACAGATTCCGCCAATATATGATAATAGGCTGTAGCAAAAATATTTTTGGAGATATTTAAAAAAATCTTTTGCAAAACTTTAAACGCGTTTTCTGGCTAAACTAGAAGAGGTAGAGCGATTTTAAGTGTTTTTTGTGATCACTGGGAGTCCACAGATTCCGCCAATATATGATAATAGGCTGTAGCAAAAATATTTTTGGAGATATTTAAAAAAATCTTTTGCAAAACTTTAAACGCGTTTTCTGGCTAAACTAGAAGAGATAGAGCGATTTTAAGTGTTTTTTGTGATCACTGGGAGTCCACAGATTCCGCCAATATATGATAATAGGCTGTAGCAAAAATATTTTTGGAGATATTTAAAAAAATCTTTTGCAAAACTTTAAACGCGTTTTCTGGCAAAACTAGAAGAGATAGAGCGATTTTAAGTGTTTTTTGTGATCACTGGGAGTCCGCAGATTCCGCCAATATATGATAACAGGCTGTAGCGAAAATATTTTTGGAGATATTTAAAAAAATCTTTTGCAAAACTTTAAACGCGTTTTCTGGCTAAACTAGAAGAGATAGAGCGATTTTAAGTGTTTTTTGTGATTACTGGGAGTCCACAGATTCCGCCAATATATGATAATAGGCTGTAGCAAAATTATTTTTGGAGATATTTAAAAAAATGTTTTGCAAAACTTTAAACGCGTTTTCTGGCTAAACTAGAAGAGATAGAGCGATTTTAAGTGTTTTTTGTGATCACTGGGAGTTCACAGATTCCGCCAATATATGATAATAGGCTGTAGCAAAAATATTTTTGGAGATATTTAAAAAAATCTTTTGCAAAACTTTAAACGCGTTTTCTGGCTAAACTAGAAGAGGTAGAGCGATTTTAAGTGTTTTTTGTGATCACTGGGAGTCCACAGATTCCGCCAATATATGATAATAGGCTGTAGCAAAAATATTTTTGGAGATATTTAAAAAAATCTTTTGCAAAACTTTAAACGCGTTTTCTGGCTAAACTAGAAGAGATAGAGCGATTTTAAGTGTTTTTTGTGATCACTGGGAGTCCACAGATTCCGGCAATATATGATAATAGGCTGTAGCAAAAATATTTTTGGAGATATTTAAAAAAATCTTTTGCAAAACTTTAAACGCGTTTTCTGGCTAAACTAGAAGAGATAGAGCGATTTTAAGTGTTTTCTGTGATCACTGGGAGTCCACAGATTCCGGCAATATATGATAATAGGCTGTAGCAAAAATATTTTTGGAGATATTTAAAAAAATCTTTTGCAAAACTTTAAACGCGTTTTCTGGCTAAACTAGAAGAGATAGAGCGATTTTAAGTGTTTTTTGTGATCACTGGGAGTTCACAGATTCCGCCAATATATGATAATAGGCTGTAGCAAAAATATTTTTGGAGATATTTAAAAAAATCTTTTGCAAAACTTTAAACGCGTTTTCTGGCTAAACTAGAAGAGATAGAGCGATTTTAAGTGTTTTTTGTGATCACTGGGAGTTCACAGATTCCGCCAATATATGATAATAGGCTGTAGCAAAAATATTTTTGGAGATATTTAAAAAAATCTTTTGCAAAACTTTAAACGCGTTTTCTGGCTAAACTAGAAGAGGTAGAGCGATTTTAAGTGTTTTTTGTGATCACTGGGAGTCCACAGATTCCGCCAATATATGATAATAGGCTGTAGCAAAAATATTTTTGGAGATATTTAAAAAAATCTTTTGCAAAACTTTAAACGCGTTTTCTGGCTAAACTAGAAGAGATAGAGCGATTTTAAGTGTTTTTTGTGATCACTGGGAGTCCACAGATTCCGGCAATATATGATAATAGGCTGTAGCAAAAATATTTTTGGAGATATTTAAAAAAATCTTTTGCAAAACTTTAAACGCGTTTTCTGGCTAAACTAGAAGAGATAGAGCGATTTTAAGTGTTTTCTGTGATCACTGGGAGTCCACAGATTCCGGCAATATATGATAATAGGCTGTAGCAAAAATATTTTTGGAGATATTTAAAAAAATCTTTTGCAAAACTTTAAACGCGTTTTCTGGCTAAACTAGAAGAGATAGAGCGATTTTAAGTGTTTTTTGTGATCACTGGGAGTCCACAGATTCCGCCAATATATGATAATAGGCTGTAGCAAAAATATTTTTGGAGATATTTAAAAAAATCTTTTGCAAAACTTTAAACGCGTTTTCTGGCTAAACTAGAAGAGGTAGAGCGATTTTAAGTGTTTTTTGTGATCACTGGGAGTCCACAGATTCCGCCAATATATGATAATAGGCTGTAGCAAAAATATTTTTGGAGATATTTAAAAAAATCTTTTGCAAAACTTTAAACGCGTTTTCTGGCTAAACTAGAAGAGATAGAGCGATTTTAAGTGTTTTTTGTGATCACTGGGAGTCCACAGATTCCGGCAATATATGATAATAGGCTGTAGCAAAAATATTTTTGGAGATATTTAAAAAAATCTTTTGCAAAACTTTAAACGCGTTTTCTGGCTAAACTAGAAGAGATAGAGCGATTTTAAGTGTTTTCTGTGATCACTGGGAGTCCACAGATTCCGGCAATATATGATAATAGGCTGTAGCAAAAATATTTTTGGAGATATTTAAAAAAATCTTTTGCAAAACTTTAAACGCGTTTTCTGGCTAAACTAGAAGAGATAGAGCGATTTTAAGTGTTTTTTGTGATCACTGGGAGTCCACAGATTCCGCCAATATATGATAACAGGCTGTAGCGAAAATATTTTTGGAGATATTTAAAAAAATCTTTTGCAAAACTTTAAACGCGTTTTCTGGCTAAACTAGAAGAGATAGAGCGATTTTAAGTGTTTTTTGTGATTACTGAGAGTCCACAGATTCCGCCAATATATGATAATAGGCTGTAGAAAAAGTATTTTTGGAGATATTTAAAAAAATCTTTTGCAAAACTTTAAACGCGTTTTCTGGCTAAACTAGAAGAGATAGAGCGATTTTAAGTGTTTTTTGTGATCACTGGGAGTTCACAGATTCCGCCAATATATGATAATAGGCTGTAGCAAAAATATTTTTGGAGATATTTAAAAAAATCTTTTGCAAAACTCTAAACGCGTTTTCTGGCTAAACTAGAAGAGGTAGAGCGATTTTAAGTGTTTTTTGTGATCACTGGGAGTCCACAGATTCCGCCAATATATGATAATAGGCTGTAGCAAAAATATTTTTGGAGATATTTAAAAAAATCTTTTGCAAAACTTTAAACACGTTTTCTGGCTAAACTAGAAGAGATAGAGCGATTTTAAGTGTTTTTTGTGATCACTGGGAGTCCACAGATTCCGGCAATATATGATAATAGGCTGTAGCAAAAATATTTTTGGAGATATTTAAAAAAATCTTTTGCAAAACTTTAAACGCGTTTTCTGGCTAAACTAGAAGAGATAGAGCGATTTTAAGTGTTTTCTGTGATCACTGGGAGTCCACAGATTCCGCCAATATATGATAATAGGCTGTAGCAAAAATATTTTTGGAGATATTTAAAAAAATCTTTTGCAAAACTTTAAACGCGTTTTCTGGCTAAACTAGAAGAGATAGAGCGATTTTAAGTGTTTTTTGTGATCACTGGGAGTCCACAGATTCCGGCAATAGATGATAATAGGCTGTAGCAAAAATATTTTTGGAGATATTTAAAAAAATCTTTTGCAAAACTTTAAACGCGTTTTCTGGCTAAACTAGAAGAGATAGAGCGATTTTAAGTGTTTTCTGTGATCACTGGGAGTCCACAGATTCCGCCAATATATGATAATAGGCTGTAGCAAAAATATTTTTGGAGATATTTAAAAAAATCTTTTGCAAAACTTTAAACGCGTTTTCTGGCTAAACTAGAAGAGGTAGAGCGATTTTAAGTGTTTTTTGTGATCACTGGGAGTCCACAGATTCCGCCAATATATGATAATAGGCTGTAGCAAAAATATTTTTGGAGATATTTAAAAAAATCTTTTGCAAAACTTTAAACGCGTTTTCTGGCTAAACTAGAAGAGGTAGAGCGATTTTAAGTGTTTTTTGTGATCACTGGGAGTCCACAGATTCCGCCAATATATGATAATAGGCTGTAGCAAAAATATTTTTGGAGATATTTAAAAAAATCTTTTGCAAAACTTTAAACGCGTTTTCTGGCTAAACTAGAAGAGATAGAGCGATTTTAAGTGTTTTTTGTGATCACTGGGAGTCCACAGATTCCGGCAATATATGATAATAGGCTGTAGCAAAAATATTTTTGGAGATATTTAAAAAAATCTTTTGCAAAACTTTAAACGCGTTTTCTGGCTAAACTAGAAGAGATAGAGCGATTTTAAGTGTTTTCTGTGATCACTGGGAGTCCACAGATTCCGGCAATATATGATAATAGGCTGTAGCAAAAATATTTTTGGAGATATTTAAAAAAATCTTTTGCAAAACTTTAAACGCGTTTTCTGGCTAAACTAGAAGAGATAGAGCGATTTTAAGTGTTTTTTGTGATCACTGGGAGTTCACAGATTCCGCCAATATATGATAATAGGCTGTAGCAAAAATATTTTTGGAGATATTTAAAAAAATCTTTTTTAAATATATGATAATAGGCTGTAGCAAAAATATTTTTGGAGATATTTAAAAAAATCTTTTGCAAAACTTTAAACGCGTTTTCTGGGTAAACTAGAAGAGATAGAGCTATTTTAAGTGTTTTTTGTGATCACTGGGAGTCCACAGATTCCGCCAATATATGATAATAGGCTGTAGTAAAAATATTTTTGGAGATATTTAAAAAAATCTTTTGCAAAACTTTAAACGCGTTTTCTGGCTAAACTAGAAGAGATAGAGCGATTTTAAGTGTTTTTTGTGATCACTGGGAGTTCACAGATTCCGCCAATATATGATAATAGGCTGTAGCAAAAATATTTTTGGAGATATTTAAAAAATCTTTTGCAAAACTTTAAACGCATTTTTTGGCTAAACTAGAAGAGATAGAGCGATTTTAAGTGTTTTTTGTGATCACTGGGAGTCCACAGATTCCGGCAATATATGATAATAGGCTGTAGCAAAAATATTTTTGGAGATATTTAAAAAAATCTTTTGCAAAACTTTAAACGCGTTTTCTGGGTAAACTAGAAGAGATAGAGCGATTTTAAGTGTTTTTTGTGATCACTGGGAGTCCACAGATTCCGCCAATATATGATAATAGGCTGTAGCAAAAATATTTTTGGAGATATTTAAAAAAATCTTTTGCAAAACTTTAAACGCGTTTTCTGGCTAAACTAGAAGAGATAGAGCGATTTTAATCGTTTTTTGTGATCACTGGGAGTCCACAGATTCCGGCAATATATGATAATAGGCTGTAGCAAAAATATTTTTGGAGATATTTAAAAAAATCTTTTGCAAAACTTTAAACGCGTTTTCTGGCTAAACTAGAAGAGATAGAGCGATTTTAAGTGTTTTTTGTGATCACTGGGAGTTCACAGATTCCGCCAATATATGATAATAGGCTGTAGCAAAAATATTTTTGGAGATATTTAAAAAAATCTTTTTTAAATATATGATAATAGGCTGTAGCAAAAATATTTTTGGAGATATTTAAAAAAATCTTTTGCAAAACTTTAAACGCGTTTTCTGACTAAACTAGAAGAGATAGAGCGATTTTAAGTGTTTTTTGTGATCACTGGGAGTCCACAGATTCCGCCAATATATGATAATAGGCTGTAGAAAAAGTATTTTTGGAGATATTTAAAAAAATCTTTTGCAAAACTTTAAACGCGTTTTCTGGCTAAACTAGAAGAGATAGAGCGATTTTAAGTGTTTTTTGTGATCACTGGGAGTCCACAGATATATGATAATAGGCTGTAGCAAAAATATTTTTGGAGATATTTAAAAAAATCTTTTGCAAAACTTTAAACGCGTTTTCTGGCTAAACTAGAAGAGATAGAGCGATTTTAATCGTTTTTTGTGATCACTGGGAGTCCACAGATTCCGGCAATATATGATAATAGGCTGTAGCAAAAATATTTTTGGAGATATTTAAAAAAATCTTTTGCAAAACTTTAAACGCGTTTTCTGGCTAAACTAGAAGAGATAGAGCGATTTTAAGTGTTTTTTGTGATCACTGGGAGTTCACAGATTCCGCCAATATATGATAATAGGCTGTAGCAAAAATATTTTTGGAGATATTTAAAAAAATCTTTTTTAAATATATGATAATAGGCTGTAGCAAAAATATTTTTGGAGATATTTAAAAAAATCTTTTGCAAAACTTTAAACGCGTTTTCTGACTAAACTAGAAGAGATAGAGCGATTTTAAGTGTTTTTTGTGATCACTGGGAGTCCACAGATTCCGCCAATATATGATAATAGGCTGTAGAAAAAGTATTTTTGGAGATATTTAAAAAAATCTTTTGCAAAACTTTAAACGCGTTTTCTGGCTAAACTAGAAGAGATAGAGCGATTTTAAGTGTTTTTTGTGATCACTGGGAGTCCACAGATATATGATAATAGGCTGTAGCAAAAATATTTTTGGAGATATTTAAAAAAATCTTTTGCAAAACTTTAAACGCGTTTTTCTGGCTAAACTAGAAGAGATAGAGCGATTTTAACTGTTTTTTGCGATCACTGGGAGTCCACAGATTCCGCCAATATATGATAATAGGCTGTAGCAAAAATATTTTTGGAGATATTTAAAAAAATCTTTTGCAAAACTTTAAACGCGTTTTCTGGCTAAACTAGAAGAGGTAGAGCGATTTTAAGTGTTTTTTGTGATCACTGGGAGTCCACAGATTCCGCCAATATATGATAATAGGCTGTAGCAAAAATATTTTTGGAGATATTTAAAAAAATCTTTTGCAAAACTTTAAACGCGTTTTCTGGCTAAACTAGAAGAGATAGAGCGATTTTAAGTGTTTTTTGTGATCACTGGGAGTCCACAGATTCCGGCAATCTATGATAATAGGCTGTAGCAAAAATATTTTTGGAGATATTTAAAAAAATCTTTTGCAAAACTTTAAACGCGTTTTCTGGGTAAACTAGAAGAGATAGAGCGATTTTAAGTGTTTTTTGTGATCACTGGGAGTCCACAGATTCCGCCAATATATGATAATAGGCTGTAGCAAAAATATTTTTGGAGATATTTAAAAAAATTTTTTGCAAAACTTTAAACGCATTTTCTGGCTAAACTAGAAGAGATAGAGCGATTTTAAGTGTTTTTTGTGATCACTGGGAGTCCACAGATTCCGCCAATATATGATAATAGGCTGTAGCAAAAATATTTTTGGAGATATTTAAAAAAATCTTTTGCAAAACTTTAAACGCGTTTTCTGGCTAAACTAGAAGAGATAGAGCGATTTTAAGTGTTTTTTGTGATCACTGGGAGTCCACAGATTCCGCCAATATATGATAATAGGTTATAGCAAAAATATTTTTGAAGATATTTAAAAAAATCTTTTGCAAAACTTTAAACGCGTTTTCTGGCTAAACTAGAAGAGATAGAGCGATTTTAAGTGTTTTTTGTGATCACTGGGAGTCCACAGATTCCGGCAATATATGATAATAGGCTGTAGCAAAAATATTTTTGGAGATATTTAAAAAAATCTTTTGCAAAACTTTAAACGCGTTTTCTGGCTAAACTAGAAGAGATAGAGCGATTTTAAGTGTTTTTTGTGATCACTGGGAGTCCACAGATTCCGCCAATATATGATAATAGGCTGTAGCAAAAATATTTTTGGAGATATTTAAAAAAATCTTTTGCAAAACTTTAAACGCGTTTTCTGGCTAAACTAGAAGAGATAGAGCGATTTTAAGTGTTTTTTGTGATCACTGGGAGTCCACAGATTCCGGCAATATATGATAATAGGCTGTAGCAAAAATATTTTTGGAGATATTTAAAAAAATCTTTTGCAAAACTTTAAACGCGTTTTCTGGCTAAACTAGAAGAGATAGAGCGATTTTAAGTGTTTTTTGTGATCACTGGGAGTTCACAGATTCCGCCAATATATGATAATAGGCTGTAGCAAAAATATTTTTGGAGATATTTAAAAAAATCTTTTTTAAATATATGATAATAGGCTGTAGCAAAAATATTTTTGGAGATATTTAAAAAAATCTTTTGCAAAACTTTAAACGCGTTTTCTGACTAAACTAGAAGAGATAGAGCGATTTTAAGTGTTTTTTGTGATCACTGGGAGTCCACAGATTCCGCCAATATATGATAATAGGCTGTAGAAAAAGTATTTTTGGAGATATTTAAAAAAATCTTTTGCAAAACTTTAAACGCGTTTTCTGGCTAAACTAGAAGAGATAGAGCGATTTTAAGTGTTTTTTGTGATCACTGGGAGTTCACAGATTCCGCCAATATATGATAATAGGCTGTAGCAAAAATATTTTTGGAGATATTTAAAAAAATCTTTTGCAAAACTTTAAACGCGTTTTCTGGCTAAACTAGAAGAGATAGAGCGATTTTAAGTGTTTTTTGCGATCACTAGGAGTCCACAGATTCCGCCAATATATGATAATAGGCTGTAGCAAAAATATTTTTGGAGATATTTAAAAAAATCTTTTGCAAAACTTTAAACGCGTTTTCTGGCTAAACTAGAAGAGGTAGAGCGATTTTAAGTGTTTTTTGTGATCACTGGGAGTCCACAGATTCCGCCAATATATGATAATAGGCTGTAGCAAAAATATTTTTGGAGATATTTAAAAAAATCTTTTGCAAAACTTTAAACGCGTTTTCTGGCTAAACTAGAAGAGATAGAGCGATTTTAAGTGTTTTTTGTGATCACTGGGAGTCCACAGATTCCGGCAATATATGATAATAGGCTGTAGCAAAAATATTTTTGGAGATATTTAAAAAAATCTTTTGCAAAACTTTAAACGCGTTTTCTGGCTAAACTAGAAGAGATAGAGCGATTTTAAGTGTTTTTTGTGATCACTGGGAGTCCACAGATATATGATAATAGGCTGTAGCAAAAATATTTTTGGAGATATTTAAAAAAATCTTTTGCAAAACTTTAAACGCGTTTTCTGGCTAAACTAGAAGAGATAGAGCGATTTTAACTGTTTTTTGCGATCACTGGGAGTCCACAGATTCCGCCAATATATGATAATAGGCTGTAGCAAAAATATTTTTGGAGATATTTAAAAAAATCTTTTGCAAAACTTTAAACGCGTTTTCTGGCTAAACTAGAAGAGGTAGAGCGATTTTAAGTGTTTTTTGTGATCACTGGGAGTCCACAGATTCCGCCAATATATGATAATAGGCTGTAGCAAAAATATTTTTGGAGATATTTAAAAAAATCTTTTGCAAAACTTTAAACGCGTTTTCTGCTAAACTAGAAGAGATAGAGCGATTTTAAGTGTTTTTTGTGATCACTGGGAGTCCACAGATTCCGGCAATCTATGATAATAGGCTGTAGCAAAAATATTTTTGGAGATATTTAAAAAAATCTTTTGCAAAACTTTAAACGCGTTTTCTGGGTAAACTAGAAGAGATAGAGCGATTTTAAGTGTTTTTTGTGATCACTGGGAGTCCACAGATTCCGCCAATATATGATAATAGGCTGTAGCAAAAATATTTTTGGAGATATTTAAAAAAATTTTTTGCAAAACTTTAAACGCATTTTCTGGCTAAACTAGAAGAGATAGAGCGATTTTAAGTGTTTTTTGTGATCACTGGGAGTCCACAGATTCCGCCAATATATGATAATAGGCTGTAGCAAAAATATTTTTGGAGATATTTAAAAAAATCTTTTGCAAAACTTTAAACGCGTTTTCTGGCTAAACTAGAAGAGATAGAGCGATTTTAAGTGTTTTTTGTGATCACTGGGAGTCCACAGATTCCGCCAATATATGATAATAGGTTATAGCAAAAATATTTTTGAAGATATTTAAAAAAATCTTTTGCAAAACTTTAAACGCGTTTTCTGGCTAAACTAGAAGAGATAGAGCGATTTTAAGTGTTTTTTGTGATCACTGGGAGTCCACAGATTCCGGCAATATATGATAATAGGCTGTAGCAAAAATATTTTTGGAGATATTTAAAAAAATCTTTTGCAAAACTTTAAACGCGTTTTCTGGCTAAACTAGAAGAGATAGAGCGATTTTAAGTGTTTTTTGTGATCACTGGGAGTCCACAGATTCCGCCAATATATGATAATAGGCTGTAGCAAAAATATTTTTGGAGATATTTAAAAAAATCTTTTGCAAAACTTTAAACGCGTTTTCTGGCTAAACTAGAAGAGATAGAGCGATTTTAAGTGTTTTTTGTGATCACTGGGAGTCCACAGATTCCGCCAATATATGATAATAGGCTGTAGCAAAAATATTTTTGGAGATATTTAAAAAAATCTTTTGCAAAACTTTAAACGCGTTTTCTGGCTAAACTAGAAGAGATAGAGCGATTTTAAGTGTTTTTTGTGATCACTGGGAGTCCACAGATATATGATAATAGGCTGTAGCAAAAATATTTTTGGAGATATTTAAAAAAATCTTTTGCAAAACTTTAAACGCGTTTTCTGGCTAAACTAGAAGAGATAGAGCGATTTTAACTGTTTTTTGCGATCACTGGGAGTCCACAGATTCCGCCAATATATGATAATAGGCTGTAGCAAAAATATTTTTGGAGATATTTAAAAAAATCTTTTGCAAAACTTTAAACGCGTTTTCTGGCTAAACTAGAAGAGGTAGAGCGATTTTAAGTGTTTTTTGTGATCACTGGGAGTCCACAGATTCCGCCAATATATGATAATAGGCTGTAGCAAAAATATTTTTGGAGATATTTAAAAAAATCTTTTGCAAAACTTTAAACGCGTTTTCTGCTAAACTAGAAGAGATAGAGCGATTTTAAGTGTTTTTTGTGATCACTGGGAGTCCACAGATTCCGGCAATCTATGATAATAGGCTGTAGCAAAAATATTTTTGGAGATATTTAAAAAAATCTTTTGCAAAACTTTAAACGCGTTTTCTGGGTAAACTAGAAGAGATAGAGCGATTTTAAGTGTTTTTTGTGATCACTGGGAGTCCACAGATTCCGCCAATATATGATAATAGGCTGTAGCAAAAATATTTTTGGAGATATTTAAAAAAATTTTTTGCAAAACTTTAAACGCATTTTCTGGCTAAACTAGAAGAGATAGAGCGATTTTAAGTGTTTTTTGTGATCACTGGGAGTCCACAGATTCCGCCAATATATGATAATAGGCTGTAGCAAAAATATTTTTGGAGATATTTAAAAAAATCTTTTGCAAAACTTTAAACGCGTTTTCTGGCTAAACTAGAAGAGATAGAGCGATTTTAAGTGTTTTTTGTGATCACTGGGAGTCCACAGATTCCGCCAATATATGATAATAGGTTATAGCAAAAATATTTTTGAAGATATTTAAAAAAATCTTTTGCAAAACTTTAAACGCGTTTTCTGGCTAAACTAGAAGAGATAGAGCGATTTTAAGTGTTTTTTGTGATCACTGGGAGTCCACAGATTCCGGCAATATATGATAATAGGCTGTAGCAAAAATATTTTTGGAGATATTTAAAAAAATCTTTTGCAAAACTTTAAACGCGTTTTCTGGCTAAACTAGAAGAGATAGAGCGATTTTAAGTGTTTTTTGTGATCACTGGGAGTCCACAGATTCCGCCAATATATGATAATAGGCTGTAGCAAAAATATTTTTGGAGATATTTAAAAAAATCTTTTGCAAAACTTTAAACGCGTTTTCTGGCTAAACTAGAAGAGATAGAGCGATTTTAAGTGTTTTTTGTGATCACTGGGAGTTCACAGATTCCGCCAATATATGATAATAGGCTGTAGCAAAAATATTTTTGGAGATATTTAAAAAAATCTTTTTTAAATATATGATAATAGGCTGTAGCAAAAATATTTTTGGAGATATTTAAAAAAATCTTTTGCAAAACTTTAAACGCGTTTTCTGACTAAACTAGAAGAGATAGAGCGATTTTAAGTGTTTTTTGTGATCACTGCGAGTCCACAGATTCCGCCAATATATGATAATAGGCTGTAGAAAAAGTATTTTTGGAGATATTTAAAAAAAATCTTTTGCAAAACTTTAAACGCGTTTTCTGGCTAAACTAGAAGAGATAGAGCGATTTTAAGTGTTTTTTGTGATCACTGGGAGTTCACAGATTCCGCCAATATATGATAATAGGCTGTAGCAAAAATATTTTTGGAGATATTTAAAAAAAATCTTTTGCAAAACTTTAAACGCGTTTTCTGGCTAAACTAGAAGAGATAGAGCGATTTTAAGTGTTTTTTGCGATCACTAGGAGTCCACAGATTCCGCCAATATATGATAATAGGCTGTAGCAAAAATATTTTTGGAGATATTTAAAAAAATCTTTTGCAAAACTTTAAACGCGTTTTCTGGCTAAACTAGAAGAGGTAGAGCGATTTTAAGTGTTTTTTGTGATCACTGGGAGTCCACAGATTCCGCCAATATATGATAATAGGCTGTAGCAAAAATATTTTTGGAGATATTTAAAAAAATCTTTTGCAAAACTTTAAACGCGTTTTCTGGCTAAACTAGAAGAGGTAGAGCGATTTTAAGTGTTTTTTGTGATCACTGGGAGTCCACAGATTCCGCCAATATATGATAATAGGCTGTAGCAAAAATATTTTTGGAGATATTTAAAAAAATCTTTTGCAAAACTTTAAACGCGTTTTCTGGCTAAACTAGAAGAGATAGAGCGATTTTAAGTGTTTTTTGTGATCACTGGGAGTCCACAGATTCCGGCAATATATGATAATAGGCTGTAGCAAAAATATTTTTGGAGATATTTAAAAAAAAATCTTTTGCAAAACTTTAAACGCGTTTTCTGGGTAAACTAGAAGAGATAGAGCGATTTTAAGTGTTTTTTGTGATCACTGGGAGTCCACAGATTGCGCCAATATATGATAATAGGCTGTAGCAAAAATATTTTTGGAGATATTTAAAAAAATCTTTTGCAAAACTTTAAACGCGTTTTCTGGCTAAACTAGAAGAGATAGAGCGATTTTAAGTGTTTTTTGTGATCACTGGGAGTTCACAGATTCCGCCAATATATGATAATAGGCTGTAGCAAAAATATTTTTGGAGATATTTAAAAAAATCTTTTTTAAATATATGATAATAGGCTGTAGCAAAAATATTTTTGGAGATATTTAAAAAAAATCTTTTGCAAAACTTTAAACGCGTTTTCTGACTAAACTAGAAGAGATAGAGCGATTTTAAGTGTTTTTTGTGATCACTGGGAGTCCACAGATTCCGCCAATATATGATAATAGGCTGTAGAAAAAGTATTTTTGGAGATATTTAAAAAAATCTTTTGCAAAACTTTAAACGCGTTTTCTGGCTAAACTAGAAGAGATAGAGCGATTTTAAGTGTTTTTTGTGATCACTGGGAGTCCACAGATTCCGCCAATATATGATAATAGGCTGTAGCAAAAATATTTTTGGAGATATTTAAAAAAATCTTTTGCAAAACTTTAAACGCGTTTTCTGGCTAAAATAGGAGAGATAGAGCGATTTTAACTGTTTTTTGCGATCACTGGGAGTCCACAGATTCCGCCAATATATGAAAATAGGCTGTAGCAAAAATATTTTTGGAGATATTTAAAAAAATCTTTTGCAAAACTTTAAACGCGTTTTCTGGCTAAACTAGAAGAGGTAGAGCGATTTTAAGTGTTTTTTGTGATCACTGGGAGTCCACAGATTCCGCCAATATATGATAATAGGCTGTAGCAAAAATATTTTTGGAGATATTTAAAAAAATCTTTTGCAAAACTTTAAACGCGTTTTCTGGCTAAACTAGAAGAGATAGAGCGATTTTAAGTGTTTTTTGTGATCACTGGGAGTCCACAGATTCCGCCAATATATGATAATAGGCTGTAGCAAAAATATTTTTGGAGATATTTAAAAAAATCTTTTGCAAAACTTTAAACGCGTTTTCTGGCTAAACTAGAAGAGATAGAGCGATTTTAAGTGTTTTTTGTGATCACTGGGAGTCCACAGATTCCGCCAATATATGATAATAGGCTGTAGCAAAAATATTTTTGGAGATATTTAAAAAAATCTTTTGCAAAACTTTAAACGCGTTTTCTGGCTAAACTAGAAGAGATAGAGCGATTTTAAGTGTTTTTTTTTTATCACTGGGAGTCCACAGATTCCGCCAATATATGATAATAGGCTGTAGCAAAAATATTTTTGGAGATATTTAAAAAAATCTTTTGCAAAACTTTAAACGCGTTTTCTGACTAAACTAGAAGAGATAGAGCGATTTTAAGTGTTTTTTGTGATCACTGGGAGTTCACAGATTCCGCCAATATATGATAATAGGCTGTAGCAAAAATATTTTTGGAGATATTTAAAAAAATCTTTTGCAAAACTTTAAACGCGTTTTCTGGCTAAACTAGAAGAGATAGAGCGATTTTAAGTGTTTTTTGTGATCACTGGGAGTCCACAGATTCCGCCAATATATGATAATAGGCTGTAGCAAAAATTTTTTGGAGATATTTAAAAAAATCTTTTGCAAAACTTTAAACGCGTTTTCTGGCTAAACTAGAAGAGATAGAGCGATTTTAAGTGTTTTTTGTGATCACTGGGAGTCCACAGATTCCGCCAATATATGATAATAGGCTGTAGCAAAAATATTTTTGGAGATATTTAAAAAAATCTTTTGCAAAACTTTAAACGCGTTTTCTGGCTAAACTAGAAGAGATAGAGCGATTTTAAGTGTTTTTTTTTTATCACTGGGAGTCCACAGATTCCGCCAATATATGATAATAGGCTGTAGCAAAAATATTTTTGGAGATATTTAAAAAAATCTTTTGCAAAACTTTAAACGCGTTTTCTGACTAAACTAGAAGAGATAGAGCGATTTTAAGTGTTTTTTGTGATCACTGGGAGTTCACAGATTCCGCCAATATATGATAATAGGCTGTAGCAAAAATATTTTTGGAGATATTTAAAAAAATCTTTTGCAAAACTTTAAACGCGTTTTCTGGCTAAACTAGAAGAGATAGAGCGATTTTAAGTGTTTTTTGTGATCACTGGGAGTCCACAGATTCCGCCAATATATGATAATAGGCTGTAGCAAAAATTTTTTGGAGATATTTAAAAAAATCTTTTGCAAAACTTTAAACGCGTTTTCTGGCTAAACTAGAAGAGATAGAGCGATTTTAAGTGTTTTTTTTTTATCACTGGGAGTCCACAGATTCCGCCAATATATGATAATAGGCTGTAGCAAAAATATTTTTGGAGATATTTAAAAAAATCTTTTGCAAAACTTTAAACGCGTTTTCTGACTAAACTAGAAGAGATAGAGCGATTTTAAGTGTTTTTTGTGATCACTGGGAGTTCACAGATTCCGCCAATATATGATAATAGGCTGTAGCAAAAATATTTTTGGAGATATTTAAAAAAATCTTTTGCAAAACTTTAAACGCGTTTTCTGGCTAAACTAGAAGAGATAGAGCGATTTTAAGTGTTTTTGGTGATCACTGGGAGTCCACAGATTCCGCGAAAAATATGATAATAGGCTGTAGCAAAAATATTTTTGGAGATATTTAAAAAAATCTTTTGCAAAACTTTAAACGCGTTTTCTGGCTAAACTAGAAGAGATAGAGCGATTTTAAGTGTTTTTTGTGATCACTGGGAGTCCACAGATTCCGCCAATATATGATAATAGGCTGTAGCAAAAATATTTTTGGAGATATTTAAAAAAATGTTTTGCAAAACTTTAAACGCGTTTTCTGGCTAAACTAGAAGAGATAGAGCGATTTTAAGTGTTTTTTGTGATCACTGGGAGTCCACAGATTCCGCCAATATATGATAATAGGCTGTAGCAAAAATATTTTTGGAGATATTTAAAAAAATCTTTTGCAAAACTTTAAACGCGTTTTCTGGGTAAACTAGAAGAGATAGAGCGATTTTAAGTGTTTTTTGTGATCACTGGGAGTCCACAGATTCCGCCAATATATGATAATAGGCTGTAGCAAAAATATTTTTGGAGATATTTAAAAAAATCTTTTGCAAAACTTTAAACGCGTTTTCTGGCTAAACTAGAAGAGATAGAGCGATTTTAAGTGTTTTTTGTGATCACTGGGAGTCCACAGATTCCGCCAATATATGATAATAGGCTGTAGCAAAAATATTTTTGGAGATATTTAAAAAAATCTTTTGCAAAACTTTAAACGCGTTTTCTGGCTAAACTAGAAGAGATAGAGCGATTTTAAGTGTTTTTTGTGATCACTGGGAGTCCACAGATTCCGCCAATATATGATAATAGGCTGTAGCAAAAATTTTTTGGAGATATTTAAAAAAATCTTTTGCAAAACTTTAAACGCGTTTTCTGGCTAAACTAGAAGAGATAGAGCGATTTTAAGTGTTTTTTGTGATCACTGGGAGTCCACAGATTCCGCCAATATATGATAATAGGCTGTAGCAAAAATTTTTTGGAGATATTTAAAAAAATCTTTTGCAAAACTTTAAACGCGTTTTCTGGCTAAACTAGAAGAGATAGAGCGATTTTAAGTGTTTTTTGTGATCACTGGGAGTCCACAGATTCCGCCAATATATGATAATAGGCTGTAGCAAAAATATTTTTGGAGATATTTAAAAAAATCTTTTGCAAAACTTTAAACGCGTTTTCTGGCTAAACTAGAAGAGATAGAGCGATTTTAAGTGTTTTTGGTGATCACTGGGAGTCCACAGATTCCGCCAATATATGATAATAGGCTGTAGCAAAAATATTTTTGGAGATATTTAAAAAAATCTTTTGCAAAACTTTAAACGCGTTTTCTGACTAAACTAGAAGAGATAGAGCGATTTTAAGTGTTTTTTGTGATCACTGGGAGTTCACAGATTCCGCCAATATATGATAATAGGCTGTAGCAAAAATATTTTTGGAGATATTTAAAAAAATCTTTTGCAAAACTTTAAACGCGTTTTCTGGCTAAACTAGAAGAGATAGAGCGATTTTAAGTGTTTTTTGTGATCACTGGGAGTCCACAGATTCCGCCAATATATGATAATAGGCTGTAGCAAAAATATTTTTGGAGATATTTAAAAAAATCTTTTGCAAAACTTTAAACGCGTTTTCTGGCTAAACTAGAAGAGATAGAGCGATTTTAAGTGTTTTTTGTGATCACTGGGAGTCCACAGATTCCGCCAATATATGATAATAGGCTGTAGCAAAAATATTTTTGGAGATATTTAAAAAAATCTTTTGCAAAACTTTAAACGCGTTTTCTGGGTAAACTAGAAGAGATAGAGCGATTTTAAGTGTTTTTTGTGATCACTGGGAGTCCACAGATTCCGCCAATATATGATAATAGGCTGTAGCAAAAATATTTTTGGAGATATTTAAAAAAATCTTTTGCAAAACTTTAAACGCGTTTTCTGGCTAAACTAGAAGAGATAGAGCGATTTTAAGTGTTTTTTGTGATCACTGGGAGTCCACAGATTCCGCCAATATATGATAATAGGCTGTAGCAAAAATATTTTTGGAGATATTTAAAAAAATGTTTTGCAAAACTTTAAACGCGTTTTCTGGCTAAACTAGAAGAGATAGAGCGATTTTAAGTGTTTTTTGTGATCACTGGGAGTCCACAGATTCCGCCAATATATGATAATAGGCTGTAGCAAAAATATTTTTGGAGATATTTAAAAAAATCTTTTGCAAAACTTTAAACGCGTTTTCTGGCTAAACTAGAAGAGATAGAGCGATTTTAAGTGTTTTTTGTGATCACTGGGAGTCCACAGATTCCGCCAATATATGATAATAGGCTGTAGCAAAAATATTTTTGGAGATATTTAAAAAAATCTTTTGCAAAACTTTAAACGCGTTTTCTGGCTAAACTAGAAGAGATAGAGCGATTTTAAGTGTTTTTTTGTGATCACTGGGAGTCCACAGATTCCGCCAATATATGATAATAGGCTGTAGCAAAAATATTTTTGGAGATATTTAAAAAAATCTTTTGCAAAACTTTAAACGCGTTTTCTGGCTAAACTAGAAGAGATAGAGCGATTTTAAGTGTTTTTTGTGATCACTGGGAGTCCACAGATTCCGCCAATATATGATAATAGGTTGTAGCAAAAATATTTTTGAAGATATTTAAAAAAATCTTTTGCAAAACTTTAAACGCGTTTTCTGGCTAAACTAGAAGAGATAGAGCGATTTTAAGTGTTTTTTGTGATCACTGGGAGTCCACAGATTCCGGCAATATATGATAATAGGCTGTAGCAAAAATATTTTTGGAGATATTTAAAAAAATCTTTTGCAAAACTTTAAACGCGTTTTCTGGGTAAACTAGAAGAGATAGAGCGATTTTAAGTGTTTTTTGTGATCACTGGGAGTCCACAGATTCCGCCAATATATGATAATAGGCTGTAGCAAAAATATTTTTGGAGATATTTAAAAAAATCTTTTGCAAAACTTTAAACGCGTTTTCTGGCTAAACTAGAAGAGATAGAGCGCTTTTAAGTGTTTTTTGTGATCACTGGGAGTCCACAGATTCCGGCAATATATGATAATAGGCTGTAGCAAAAATATTTTTGGAGATATTTAAAAAAAATCTTTTGCAAAACTTTAAACGCGTTTTCTGGCTAAACTAGAAGAGATAGAGCGATTTTAAGTGTTTTTTGTGATCACTGGGAGTTCACAGATTCCGCCAATATATGATAATAGGCTGTAGCAAAAATATTTTTGGAGATATTTAAAAAAATCTTTTTTAAATATATGATAATAGGCTGTAGCAAAAATATTTTTGGAGATATTTAAAAAAATCTTTTGCAAAACTTTAAACGCGTTTTCTGACTAAACTAGAAGAGATAGAGCGATTTTAAGTGTTTTTTGTGATCACTGGGAGTCCACAGATTCCGCCAATATATGATAATAGGCTGTAGCAAAAATATTTTTGGAGATATTTAAAAAAATGTTTTGCAAAACTTTAAACGCGTTTTCTGGCTAAACTAGAAGAGATAGAGCGATTTTAAGTGTTTTTTTGTGATCACTGGGAGTCCACAGATTCCGCCAATATATGATAATAGGCTGTAGCAAAAATATTTTTGGAGATATTTAAAAAAATGTTTTGCAAAACTTTAAACGCGTTTTCTGGCTAAACTAGAAGAGATAGAGCGATTTTAAGTGTTTTTTGTGATCACTGGGAGTCCACAGATTCCGCCAATATATGATAATAGGCTGTAGCAAAAATATTTTTGGAGATATTTAAAAAAATCTTTTGCAAAACTTTAAACGCGTTTTCTGGCTAAACTAGAAGAGATAGAGCGATTTTAAGTGTTTTTTGTGATCACTGGGAGTCCACAGATTCCGCCAATATATGATAATAGGCTGTAGCAAAAATATTTTTGGAGATATTTAAAAAAATCTTTTGCAAAACTTTAAACGCGTTTTCTGACTAAACTAGAAGAGATAGAGCGATTTTAAGTGTTTTTTGTGATCACTGGGAGTTCACAGATTCCGCCAATATATGATAATAGGCTGTAGAAAAAGTATTTGTGGAGATATTTAAAAAAATCTTTTGCAAAACTTTAAAACGCGTTTTCTGACTAAACTAGAAGAGATAGAGCGATTTTAAGTGTTTTTTGTGATCACTGGGAGTCCACAGATTC
>NW_026578359.1:0-21827 GCF_029603195.1 Condylostylus longicornis
GGTTTGAATCCCACACTTGTCATTCTTTGATTTACAATCACTCATACTCTCTTTTTTCATGATACTTTCAACATAAATCTTTCACGAACATTTGACCAATTGAAAACTAATATAGTAGACAAGTTAGACCACTTTTTGATTTACAATCACTCATACTCTCTTTTTTCACGATACTTTCAACATAAATCTTTCACGAACATTTGACCAATTGAAAACTAATATAGTAGACAAGTTAGACGACTTTTTGATTTACAATCACTCATACTCTCTTTTTTCATGATACTTTCAACATAAATCTTTCACGAACATTTGACCAATTGAAAACTAATATAGTAGACAAGTTAGACCACTTTTTGATTTACAATCACTCATACTCTCTTTTTTCATGTACTTTCAACATAAATCTTTCACGAACATTTGACCAATTGAAAACTAATATAGTAGATAAGTTGGCCGAGTGGTCTAAGGCGTTGCGTTAAGGCCGCAGTCCGAAAGGGCGTGGGTTCGAATCCCACACTTGTTATTCTTTGACTCATACTCTCTTTTTTCATGATACTTTCAACATAAATCTTTCACGAACATTTGACCAATTGAAAACTAATATAGTAGACAAGTTGGCCATGTGGTCTAAGGGGCTGCGCTAAGACCGCAGTCCGAAAGGGTGTGCGTTTGAATCTCATACTTGTCATTCCATACTCTTCTTTTTCGTGATACTTTCAATATAAATCTTTCACAGAACTAGTATTGATTTGACCAATGAGTATTAATAGTAGACAAGTTGGCCGAGTGGTCTAAGGCGCTGCGTTAAGGCCGAAGTCCGAAAGGGCGTGGGTTTGAATCCCACACTTGTCATTCTTTGATTTACAATCACTCATACTCTCTTTTTTCGTGATACTTTCAACATAAATCTTTCACGAACATTTGACCAATTGAAAACTAATATAGTAGACAAGTTGGCCAAGTGGTCTAAGGGGCTGCGCTAAGACCGCAGTCCGAAAGGGTGTGCGTTTGAATCTCATACTTGTCCATACTCTTCTTTTTCGTGATACTTTCAACATAAATCTTTCACGAACATTTGACCAATTGAAAACTAATATAGTAGACAAGTTGGCCATGTGGTCTAAGGGGCTGCGCTAAGACCGCAGTCCGAAAGGGTGTGCGTTTGAATCTCATACTTGTCATTCCATACTCTTCTTTTTCGTGATACTTTCAATATAAATCTTTCACAGAACTAGTATTGATTTGACCAATGAGTATTAATAGTAGATAAGTTGGCCGAGTGGTCTAAGGCGCTGCGTTTAGGCCGCAGTCCGAAAGGGCGTGGGTTTGAATCCCACATTTGTCATTCTTTGATTTACAATCACTCATACTCTCTTTTTTCATGATACTTTCAACATAAATCTTTCACGAACATTTGACCAATTGAAAACTAATATAGTAGACAAGTTAGACCACTTTTTGATTTACAATCACTCATACTCTCTTTTTTCACGATACTTTCAACATAAATCTTTCACGAACATTTGACCAATTGAAAACTAATATAGTAGACAAGTTAGACCACTTTTTGATTTACAATCACTCATACTCTCTTTTTTCATGATACTTTCAACATAAATCTTTCACGAACATTTGACCAATTGAAAACTAATATAGTAGACAAGTTAGACCACTTTTTGATTTACAATCACTCATACTCTCTTTTTTCATGTACTTTCAACATAAATCTTTCACGAACATTTGACCAATTGAAAACTAATATAGTAGATAAGTTGGCCGAGTGGTCTAAGGCGTTGCGTTAAGGCCGCAGTCCGAAAGGGCGTGGGTTCGAATCCCACACTTGTTATTCTTTGATTTACAATCACTCATACTCTCTTTTTTCATGATACTTTCAACATAAATCTTTCACGAACATTTGACCAATTGAAAACTAATATAGTAGACAAGTTAGACCACTTTTTGATTTACAATCACTCATACTCTCTTTTTTCATGATACTTTCAACATAAATCTTTCACGAACATTTGACCAATTGAAAACTAATATAGTAGACAAGTTAGACCACTTTTTGATTTACAATCACTCATACTCTCTTTTTTCACGATACTTTCAACATAAATCTTTCACGAACATTTGACCAATTGAAAACTAATATAGTAGACAAGTTAGACCACTTTTTGATTTACAATCACTCATACTCTCTTTTTTCATGATACTTTCAACATAAATCTTTCACGAACATTTGACCAATTGAAAACTAATATAGTAGACAAGTTAGACCACTTTTTGATTTACAATCACTCATACTCTCTTTTTTCATGATACTTTCAACATAAATCTTTCACGAACATTTGACCAATTGAAAACTAATATAGTAGACTTAGACCACTTTTTGATTTACAATCACTCATACTCTCTTTTTTCATGATACTTTCAACATAAATCTTTCACGAACATTTGACCAATTGAAAACTAATATAGTAGACAAGTTAGACCACTTTTTGATTTACAATCACTCATACTCTCTTTTTTCATGTACTTTCAACATAAATCTTTCACGAACATTTGACCAATTGAAAACTAATATAGTAGATAAGTTGGCCGAGTGGTCTAAGGCGTTGCGTTAAGGCCGCAGTCCGAAAGGGCGTGGGTTCGAATCCCACACTTGTTATTCTTTGACTCATACTCTCTTTTTTCATGATACTTTCAACATAAATCTTTCACGAACATTTGACCAATTGAAAACTAATATAGTAGACAAGTTAGACCACTTTTTGATTTACAATCACTCATACTCTCTTTTTTCATGATACTTTCAACATAAATCTTTCACGAACATTTGACCAATTGAAAACTAATATAGACAAGTTGGCCAAGTGGTCTAAGGGGCTGCGCTAAGACCGCAGTCCGAAAGGGGCGTGCGTTTGAATCCCATACTTGTCATTCTTTGATTTACAATTACTCATACTCTTCTTTTTCGTGATACTTTCAATATAAATCTTTCACAGAACTAGTATTAATTTGACCAATGAGTATTAATAGTAGACAAGTTGGCCGAGTGGTCTAAGGCGCTGCGTTAAGGCCGCAGTCCGAAAGGGCGTGGGTTCGAATCCCACACTTGTCATTCTTTGATTCACAATCACTCATACTCTCTTTTTTCATGATACTTTCAACATAAATCTTTCACGAACATTTGACCAATTGAAAAGTAATATAGTAGATAAGTTAGACCACTTTTTGATTTACAATCACTCATACTCTCTTTTTTCATGATACTTTCAACATAAATCTTTCACGAACATTTGACCAATTGAAAACTAATATAGTAGACAAGTTGGCCAAGTGGTCTAAGGGGCTGCGCTAAGACCGCAGTCCGAAAGGGCGTGCGTTTGAATCCCATACTTGTTATTCTTTGATTTACAATCACTCATACTCTTCTTTTTCGTGATACTTTCAATATAAATCTTTCACAGAACTAGTATTAATTTGACCAATGAGTATTAATAGTAGACAAGTTGGCCGAGTGGTCTAAGGCGCTGCGTTAAGGCCGCAGTCCGAAAGGGCGTGGGTTCGAATCCCACACTTGTCATTCTTTGATTCACAATCACTCATACTCTCTTTTTTCATGATACTTTCAACATAAATCTTTCACGAACATTTGACCAATTGAAAACTAATATAGTAGACAAGTTAGACCACTTTTTGATTTACAATCACTCATACTCTCTTTTTTCATGATACTTTCAACATAAATCTTTCACGAACATTTGACCAATTGAAAACTAATATAGTAGACAAGTTGGCCAAGTGGTCTAAGGGGCTGCGCTAAGACCGCAGTCCGAAAGGGCGTGCGTTTGAATCCCATACTTGTCATTCTTTGATTTACAATCACTCATACTCTTCTTTTTCGTGATACTTTCAATATAAATCTTTCACAGAACTAGTATTGATTTGACTAATGAGTATTAATAGTAGGCAAGTTGGCCGAGTGGTCTAAGGCGTTGCGTTAAGGCCGCAGTCCGAAAGGGCGTGGGTTCGAATCCCACACTTGTCATTCTTTGATTTACAATCACTAATCACTCATACTTTCATGATACTTTCAACATAAATCTTTCACAGAACTAATATTGATTTGACCAATTGAAAACTAATAGTAGACAAGTTGGCCAAGTGGTATAAGGCGTTGTGCTAAGACCGCAGTCCGAAAGGGCGTGCGTTTGAATCCCACACTTGTCATTCTTTGATTTACAATCACTCATACTCTCTTTTTTCATGATACTTTCAATATAAATCTTTCACAGAACTAGTATTGATTTGACCAATGAGTATTAATAGTAGACAAGTTGGCCGAGTGGTCTAAGGCGTTGCGTTAAGACCGCATTCCGAAAGGGCGTGGGTTCGAATCCCACACTTGTCATTCTTTGATTTACAATCACTAATCACTCATACTTTCATGATACTTTCAACATAAATCTTTCACAGAACTAATATTGATTTGACCAATTGAAAACTAATAGTAGACAAGTTGGCCAAGTGGTATAAGGCGTTGTGCTAAGACCGCAGTCCATACTTGTCATTCTTTGATTTACAATCACTCATACTCTTCTTTTTCGTGATACTTTTAATATAAATCTTTCACAGAACTAGTATTGATTTGACCAATGAGTATTAATAGTAGACAAGTTGGCCGAGTGGTCTAAGGCGCTGCGTTAAGGCCGCAGTCCGAAAGGGCGTGGGTTCGAATCCCACACTTATTATTCTTTGATTTACAATCACTCATACTCTCTTTTTTCATGATACTTTCAACATAAATCTTTCACGAACATTTGACCAATTGAAAACTAATATAGTAGACAAGTTGGCCAAGTGGTCTAAGGGGCTGCGCTAAGACCGTAGTCCGAAAGGGCGTGCGTTTGAATCCCATACTTGTCATTCTTTGATTTACAATCACTCATACTCTTCTTTTTCGTGATACTTTCAATATAAATCTTTCACAGAACTAGTATTGATTTGACCAATGAGTATTAATAGTAGACAAGTTGGCCGAGTGGTCTAAGGCGCTACGTTAAGGCCGCAGTCCGAAAGGGCGTGGGTTCGAATCCCATACTTGTCATTCTTTGATTTACAATCACTAATCACTCATACTTTCATGATACTTTCAACATAAATCTTTCACAGAACTAATATTGATTTGACCAATTGAAAACTAATAGTAGACAAGTTGGCCAAGTGGTATAAGGCGTTGTGCTAAGACCGCAGTCCGAAAGGGCGTGCGTTTGAATCCCATACTTGTCATTCTTTGATTTACAATCACTCATACTCTTCTTTTTCGTGATACTTTCAATATAAATCTTTCACAGAACTAGTATTGATTTGACCAATGAGTATTAATAGTAGACAAGTTGGCCGAGTGGTCTAAGGCGCTGCGTTAAGGCCGCAGTCCGAAAGGGCGTGGGTTCGAATCCCACACTTGTCATTCTTTGATTTACAATCACTCATACTCTCTTTTTTCATGATACTTTCAACATAATCTTTCACGAACATTTGACCAATTGAAAACTAATATAGTAGACAAGTTGGCCAAGTGGTCTAAGGGGCTGCGCTAAGACCGCAGTCCGAAAGGGTGTGCGTTTGAATCTCATACTTGTCATTCCATACTCTTCTTTTTCGTGATACTTTCAATATAAATCTTTCACAGAACTAGTATTGATTTGACCAATGAGTATTAATAGTAGATAAGTTGGCCGAGTGGTCTAAGGCGCTGCGTTTAGGCCGCAGTCCGAAAGGGCGTGGGTTCGAATCCCACACTTGTCATTCTTTGATTTACAATCACTAATCACTCATACTTTCATGATACTTTCAACATAAATCTTTCACAGAACTAATATTGATTTGACCAATTGAAAACTAATAGTAGACAAGTTGGCCAAGTGGTATAAGGCGTTGTGCTAAGACCGCAGTCCGAAAGGGCGTGCGTTTGAATCCCATACTTGTCATTCTTTGATTTACAATCACTCATACTCTTCTTTTTCGTGATACTTTCAATATAAATCTTTCACAGAACTAGTATTGATTTGACCAATGAGTATTAATAGTAGACAAGTTGGCCGAGTGGTCTAAGGCGCTGCGTTAAGGCCGCAGTCCGAAAGGGCGTGGGTTCGAATCCCACACTTGTCATTCTTTGATTTACAATCACTCATACTCTCTTTTTTCATGATACTTTCAACATAATCTTTCACGAACATTTGACCAATTGAAAACTAATATAGTAGACAAGTTGGCCAAGTGGTCTAAGGGGCTGCGCTAAGACCGCAGTCCGAAAGGGTGTGCGTTTGAATCTCATACTTGTCATTCCATACTCTTCTTTTTCGTGATACTTTCAACATAAATCTTTCACAGAACTAGTATTGATTTGACCAATGAGTATTAATAGTAGATAAGTTGGCCGAGTGGTCTAAGGCGCTGCGTTTAGGCCGCAGTCCGAAAGGGCGTGGGTTCGAATCCCACACTTGTCATTCTTTGATTTACAATCACTCATACTCTCTTTTTTCATGATACTTTCAACATAAATCTTTCACGAACATTTGACCAATTGAAAACTAATATAGTAGACAAGTTAGACCACTTTTTGATTTACAATCACTCATACTCTCTTTTTTCATGATACTTTCAACATAAATCTTTCACGAACATTTGACCAATTGAAAACTAATATAGTAGACAAGTTGGCCAAGTGGTCTAAGGGGCTGCGCTAAGACCGCAGTCCGAAAGGGCGTGCGTTTGAATCCCATACTTGTCATTTTTTGATTTACAATCACTCATACTCTTCTTTTTCGTGATACTTTCAATATAAATCTTTCACGAACATTTGACCAATTGAAAACTAATATAGTAGACAAGTTGGCCAAGTGGTCTAAGGGGCTGCGCTAAGACCGTAGTCCGAAAGGGCGTGCGTTTGAATCCCATACTTGTCATTCTTTGATTTACAATCACTCATACTCTTCTTTTTCGTGATACTTTCAATATAAATCTTTCACAGAACTAGTATTGATTTGACCAATGAGTATTAATAGTAGACAAGTTGGCCGAGTGGTCTAAGGCGCTGCGTTAAGGCCGCAGTCCGAAAGGGCGTGGGTTCGAATCCCACACTTGTCATTCTTTGATTTACAATCACTCATACTCTCTTTTTTCATGATACTTTCAATATAAATCTTTCACAGAACTAGTATTGATTTGACCAATGAGTATTAATAGTAGACAAGTTGGCCGAGTGGTCTAAGGCGCTGCGTTAAGGCCGCAGTCCGAAAGGGCGTGGGTTCGAATCCCACACTTGTCATTCTTTGATTTACAATCACTCATACTCTCTTTTTTCATGATACTTTCAACATAATCTTTCACGAACATTTGACCAATTGAAAACTAATATAGTAGACAAGTTGGCCAAGTGGTCTAAGGGGCTGCGCTAAGACCGCAGTCCGAAAGGGTGTGCGTTTGAATCTCATACTTGTCATTCCATACTCTTCTTTTTCGTGATACTTTCAATATAAATCTTTCACAGAACTAGTATTGATTTGACCAATGAGTATTAATAGTAGATAAGTTGGCCGAGTGGTCTAAGGCGCTGCGTTTAGGCCGCAGTCCGAAAGGGCGTGGGTTCGAATCCCACACTTGTTATTCTTTGATTTACAATCACTCATACTCTCTTTTTTCATGATACTTTCAACATAAATCTTTCACGAACATTTGACCAATTGAAAACTAATATAGTAGACAAGTTAGACCACTTTTTGATTTACAATCACTCATACTCTCTTTTTTCATGATACTTTCAACATAAATCTTTCACGAACATTTGACCAATTGAAAACTAATATAGTAGACAAGTTGGCCAAGTGGTCTAAGGGGCTGCGCTAAGACCGCAGTCCGAAAGGGCGTGCGTTTGAATCCCATACTTGTCATTTTTTGATTTACAATCACTCCTACTCTCTTTTTCGTGATACTTTCAATATAAATCTTTCACGAACATTTGACCAATTGAAAACTAATATAGTAGACAAGTTGGCCAAGTGGTCTAAGGGGCTGCGCTAAGACCGTAGTCCGAAAGGGCGTGCGTTTGAATCGCATACTTGTCATTCTTTGATTTACAATCACTCATACTCTTCTTTTTCGTGATACTTTCAATATAAATCTTTCACAGAACTAGTATTGATTTGACCAATGAGTATTAATAGTAGACAAGTTGGCCGAGTGGTCTAAGGCGCTGCGTTAAGGCCGCAGTCCGAAAGGGCGTGGGTTCGAATCCCACACTTGTCATTCTTTGATTTACAATCACTCATACTCTCTTTTTTCATGATACTTTCAATATAAATCTTTCACAGAACTAGTATTGATTTGACCAATGAGTATTAATAGTAGACAAGTTGGCCGAGTGGTCTAAGGCGCTGCGTTAAGGCCGCAGTCCGAAAGGGCGTGGGTTCGAATCCCACACTTGTCATTCTTTGATTTACAATCACTCATACTCTCTTTTTTCATGATACTTTCAACATAATCTTTCACGAACATTTGACCAATTGAAAACTAATATAGTAGACAAGTTGGCCAAGTGGTCTAAGGGGCTGCGCTAAGACCGCAGTCCGAAAGGGTGTGCGTTTGAATCTCATACTTGTCATTCCATACTCTTCTTTTTCGTGATACTTTCAATATAAATCTTTCACAGAACTAGTATTGATTTGACCAATGAGTATTAATAGTAGATAAGTTGGCCGAGTGGTCTAAGGCGCTGCGTTTAGGCCGCAGTCCGAAAGGGCGTGGGTTCGAATCCCACACTTGTCATTCTTTGATTTACAATCACTCATACTCTCTTTTTTCATGATACTTTCAACATAAATCTTTCACGAACATTTGACCAATTGAAAACTAATATAGTAGACAAGTTAGACCACTTTTTGATTTACAATCACTCATACTCTCTTTTTTCATGATACTTTCAACATAAATCTTTCACGAACATTTGACCAATTGAAAACTAATATAGTAGACAAGTTGGCCAAGTGGTCTAAGGGGCTGCGCTAAGACCGCAGTCCGAAAGGGCGTGCCTTTGAATCCCATACTTGTCATTTTTTGATTTACAATCACTCATACTCTTCTTTTTCGTGATACTTTCAATATAAATCTTTCACGAACATTTGACCAATTGAAAACTAATATAGTAGACAAGTTGGCCAAGTGGTCTAAGGGGCTGCGCTAAGACCGTAGTCCGAAAGGGCGTGCGTTTGAATCGCATACTTGTCATTCTTTGATTTACAATCACTCATACTCTTCTTTTTCGTGATACTTTCAATATAAATCTTTCACAGAACTAGTATTGATTTGACCAATGAGTATTAATAGTAGACAAGTTGGCCGAGTGGTCTAAGGCGCTGCGTTAAGGCCGCAGTCCGAAAGGGCGTGGGTTCGAATCCCACACTTGTCATTCTTTGATTTACAATCACTCATACTCTCTTTTTTCATGATACTTTCAACATAAATCTTTCACGAACATTTGACCAATTGAAAACTAATATAGTAGACAAGTTAGACCACTTTTTGATTTACAATCACTCATACTCTCATGATACTTTCAACATAAATCTTTCACGAACATTTAACCAATTGAAAACTAATATAGTAGACAAGTTTAAGTTGGCCAAGTGGTCTAAGGGGCTGCGCTAAGACCGCAGTCCGAAAGGGCGTGGGTTTGAATTCCACGTCATTCTTTGATTTACAATCACTAATCACTCATACTTTCATGATACTTTCAACATAAATCTTTCACAGAACTAATATTGATTTGACCAATTGAAAACTAATAGTAGACAAGTTGGCCAAGTGGTATAAGGTGCTGCGCTAAGACCGCAGTCCGAAAGGGCGTGCGTTTGAATCCCATACTTGTCATTCTTTGATTTACAATCACGCATACTCCTCTTTTTCGTGATACTTCAATATAAATCTTTCACAGAACTAGTATTGATTTGACCAATGAGTATTAATAGTAGACAAGTTGGCCGAGTGGTCTAAGGCGCTGCGTTAAAGCCGCAGCCCGAAAGGGCGTGGGTTCGAATCCCACACTTGTCATTCTTTGATTTACAATCACTCATACTCTCTTTTTTCATGATACTTTCAACATAAATCTTCACGAACATTTGACCAATTGAAAACTAATATAGTAGACAAGTTGGCCAAGTGGTCTAAGGGGCTGCGCTAAGACCGCAGTCCGAAAGGGTGTGCGTCATACTTGTCATTCTTTGATTTACAATCACTCATACTCTTCTTTTTCGTGAGTACTTTCAATATAAATCTTTCACAGAACTAGTATTGATTTGACCAATGAGTATTAATAGTAGACAAGTTGGCCGAGTGGTCTAAGGCGCTGCGTTAAGGCCGCAGCCCGAAAGGGCGTGGGTTCGAATCCCACACTTGTCATTCTTTGATTTACAATCACTCATACTCTCTTTTTTCATGATACTTTCAACATAAATCTTCACGAACATTTGACCAATTGAAAACTAATATAGTAGACAAGTTGGCCAAGTGGTCTAAGGGGCTGCGCTAAGACCGCAGTCCGAAAGGGTGTGCGTCATACTTGTCATTCTTTGATTTACAATCACTCATACTCTTCTTTTTCGTGAGTACTTTCAATATAAATCTTTCACAGAACTAGTATTGATTTGACCAATGAGTATTAATAGTAGATAAGTTGGCCGAGTGGTCTAAGGCGCTGCGTTTAGGCCGCAGTCCGAAAGGGCGTGGGTTTGAATCCCACGGTTGTTATTCTTTGATTTACAATCACTTATACTCTCTTTTTCCATGATTCTTTCAAGATAAATCTCCAAACTGTATCTTCCACGAAACTGTATAGTAGACAAGTTGGCCAAGTGGTGTGAGGCGATGCGTTAAGGCCGCAGTCCGAAAGGGCATGGGTTTGAATCACACACTGGTTATTCTTTGATTTACAATCACCCATACTCTCTTTTGGGCGTGGGTTCGAATCCCACACTTGTCATTCTTTGATTTACAATCACTAAAACTCTCTTTTTTCATGATACTTTCAATATAAATCTTTCACAGAACTAGTATTGATTTGACCAATGAGTATTAATAGCAGACAAGTTGGCCGAGTGGTCTAAGGCGCTGCGTTAAGGCCGCAGTCCGAAAGGGCGTGGGTTTGAATCCCACACTTGTCATTCTTTGATTTACAATCACTCATACTCTCTTTTTTCATGATACTTTCAACATAAATCTTTCACGAACATTTGACCAAGTGAAAACTAATATAGTAGACAAGTTGGCCAAGTGGTATAAGGCGCTGCGCTAAGACCGCAGTCCGAAAGGGCGTGCGTTTGAATCCCATACTTGTTATTCTTTGATTTACAATCACTCATACTCTTCTTTTTCGTGATACTTTCAATATAAATCTTTCACAGAACTAATATTGATTTGACCAATTGAAAACTAATAGTAGACAAGTTGGCCAAGTGGTATAAGGTGCTGCGCTAAGACCGCAGTCCGAAAGGGCGTGCGTTTGAATCCCATTGTCATTCTTTGATTTACAATCACTCATACTCTTCTTTTTCGTGATACTTTCAATATAAATCTTTCACAGAACTAGTATTGATTTGACCAATGAGTATTAATAGTAGACAAGTTGGCCGAGTGGTCTAAGGCGCTGCGTTAAGGCCGCAGTCCGAAAGGGCGTGGGTTCGAATCCCACACTTGTCATTCTTTTATTTACAATCACTCATACTCTCTTTTTGGGCGTGGGTTCGAATCCCACACTTGTCATTCTTTGATTTACAATCACTAAAACTCTCTTTTTTCATGATACTTTCAATATAAATCTTTCACAGAACTAGTATTGATTTGACCAATGAGTATTAATAGCAGACAAGTTGGCCGAGCGGTCTAAGGCGCTGCGTTAAGGCCGCAGTCCGAAAGGGCGTGGGTTCGAATCCCACACTTGTCGTTCTTTGATTTACAATCACTCATACTCTCTTTTTTCATGATACTTTCAACATAAATCTTTCACAGAACTAATATTGATTTGACCAATTGAAAACTAATAGTAGACAAGTTGGCCAAGTGGTCTAAGGCACTGCGCTAAAGCCGCAGTCCGAAAGGGCATGGGTTCGAATTCCACACTTGTCACTCTTTGATTTACAATCACTCATACTTTCATGATACTTTCAACATAAATCTTTCACAGAACTAATATTGATTTGACCAATTGAAAACTAATAGTAGACAAGTTGGCCAAGTGGTATAAGGCGCTGCGCTAAGACCGCAGTCCGAAAGGGCGTGCGTTTGAATCCCATACTTGTTATTCTTTGATTTACAATCACTCATACTCTTCTTTTTCGTGATACTTTCAATATAAATCTTTCACAGAACTAGTATTGATTTGACCAATGAGTATTAATAGTAGACAAGTTGGCCGAGTGGTCTAAGGCGCTGCGGGCGTGGGTTTGAATCCCATACTTGTTATTCTTTGATTTACAATCACTCATACTCTTCTTTTTCGTGATACTTTCAATATAAATCTTTCACAGAACTAGTATTGATTTGACCAATGAGTATTAATAGTAGACAAGTTGGCCGAGTGGTCTAAGGCGCTGCGGGCGTGGGTTTGAATCCCACAGTTGTTATTCTTTGATTTACAATCACTCATACTCTCTTTATGATTTATGTTTTCATGATACTTTCAGCATAAATCTTTCACGAACATTTGACCAATTGAAAACTAATATAGTAGACAAGTTGGCCAAGTGGTCTAAGAGGCTGCGCTAAGACCGCAGTCCGAAAGGGCATGCGTTTGAATCCCATACTTGTCATTCTTTGATTTACAATCACTCATACTTTTCTTTTTCGTGATACTTTCAATATAAATCTTTCACAGAACTAGTATTGATTTGACCAATGAGTATTAATAGTAGACAAGTTGGCCGAGTGGTCCAAGGCGCTGCGTTTCCGCAGTCCGAAAGGGCGTGGGTTCGAATCCCATAGTTGTTATTCTTTGATTTACAATCACTCATACTCTCTTTTTTCATGATTCTTTCAAGATAAATCTCCCACACAAAACTGTATCTTCCACGAAACTGTATAGTAGACAAGTTGGCCAAGTGGTGTGAGGCGATGCGTTAAGGCCGCAGTCCGAAAGGGCATGGGTTTGAATTACACACTGGTTATTCTTTGATTTACAATCACCCATACTCTCTTTTGGGCGTGGGTTCGAATCCCACACTTGTCATTCTTTGATTTACAATCACTAAAACTCTTTTTTCATGATACTTTCAATATAAATCTTTCACAGAACTAGTATTGATTTGACCAATGAGTATTAATAGCAGACAAGTTGGCCGAGCGGTCTAAGGCGCTGCGTTAAGGCCGCAGTCCGAAAGGGCGTGGGTTCGAATCCCATACTTGTCATTCTTTGATTTACAATCACTCATACTCTCTTTTTTCATGATACTTTCAACATAAATCTTTCACAGAACTAATATTGATTTGACCAATTGAAAACTAATAGTAGACAAGTTGGCCAAGTGGTCTAAGGCACTGCGCTAAAGCCGCAGTCCGAAAGGGCATGGGTTTGAATTCCACACTTGTCACTCTTTGATTTACAATCACTCATACTTTCATGATACTTTCAACATAAATCTTTCACAGAACTAATATTGATTTGACCAATTGAAAACTAATAGTAGACAAGTTGGCCAAGTGGTATAAGGCGCTGAACTAAGACCGCAAGGGCGTGCGTTTGAATCCCATACTTGTCATTCTTTGATTTACAATCACTCATACTCTTCTTTTTCGTGATACTTTCTATATAAATCTTTCACAGAACTAGTATTGATTTGACCAATGAGTATTAGTTGGCATGCTGCCTGCTTCGATCAGAACCAAACTGAAGGATAAAAGTTCACTGTCTTAGCGCTTGTCCAGTCCCTACATGCTCCATGTGTCTCGCTGTGGCAACACAATCAGTTCTTGAGTTTTTTTGCTCTGTTTGCCAACTCATCAATTTTGACACATTCCAACCTCTGCCACGATGATGAGTACCAACACGTTCCTCCACATATTGGACCTCGGCGGAACGATCATCAGTCCGATGATGCTGTATTTTATTTCCGTACTACTAAGTTTGGGCATTTGCCATCTTTATTGTCGTACGAGTCTATCCCCTTGTCCGTAGGACCCTGATGGTCTTATTTATTATTAGCGGACTCGCGGCCTCTGCCATCGTTGGGAGAACCATTTACGTTGTCACCCCAATCATGTACCGTACGTTTTGGACTTCTCTGTGGACCGCCATCGACGCTTATGACCAGAAGCTCTCCCACTGGGGTGATGGAGTATCAACTACCATCATTGAATCCACCCCATCACAAGTTTCCAATGGACCATGGACCCCCATTGCATTCGGTATACTCGCGGCGGGACTTGTTGTCTGTGTGGTTACAGCGAGAACCTTTCCATTAGTAGACAAGTTGGCCGAGCGGTCTAAGGCGCTGCGTTAAGGCCGCAGTCCGAAAGGGCGTTGGTTCGAATCCCACACTTGTTATTCTTTGATTTACAATCACTCATACTCTCTTTTTTCATGATACTTTCAACATAAATCTTTCACAGAACTAATATTGATTTGACCAATTGAAAACTAATAGTAGACAAGTTGGCCAAGTGGTCTAAGGCACTGCGCTAAAGCCGCAGTCCGAAAGGGCATGGGTTCGAATTCCACACTTGTCACTCTTTGATTTACAATCACTCATACTTTCATGATACTTTCAACATAAATCTTTCACAGAACTAATATTGATTTGACCAATTGAAAACTAATAGTAGACAAGTTGGCCAAGTGGTATAAGGCGCTGCGCTAAGACCGCAGTCCGAAAGGGCGTGCGTTTGAATCCCATACTTGTTATTCTTTGATTTACAATCACTCATACTCTTCTTTTTCGTGATACTTTCAATATAAATCTTTCACAGAACTAGTATTGATTTGACCAATGAGTATTAATAGTAGACAAGTTGGCCGAGTGGTCTAAGGCGCTGCGTTTAGGCCGCAGTCCGAAAGGGCGTGGGTTTGAATCCCACAGTTGTTATTCTTTGATTTACAATCACTCATACTCTCTTTTTTCATGATTTATGTTTTCATGATACTTTCAACATAAATCTTTCACGAACATTTGACCAATTGAAAACTAATACAGTAGACAAGTTGGCCAAGTGGTCTAAGAGGCTGCGCTAAGACCGCAGTCCGAAAGGGCGTGCGTTTGAATCCCATACTTGTCATTCTTTGATTTACAATCACTCATACTTTTCTTTTTCGTGATACTTTCAATATAAATCTTTCACAGAACTAGTATTGATTTGACCAATGAGTATTAATAGTAGACAAGTTGGCCGAGTGGTCCAAGGCGCTGCGTTTCCGCAGTCTGAAAGGGCGTGGGTTCGAATCCCATAGTTGTTATTCTTTGATTTACAATCACTCATACTCTCTTTTTTCATGATTCTTTCAAGATAAATCTCCGACACAAAACTATATCTTCCACGAAACTGTATAGTAGACAAGTTGGCCAAGTGGTGTGAGGCGATGCGTTAAGGCCGCAGTCCGAAAGGGCATGGGTTTGAATTACACACTGGTTATTCTTTGATTTACAATCACCCATACTCCCTTTTGGGCGTGGGTTCGAATCCCACACTTGTCATTCTTTGATTTACAATCACTAAAACTCTCTTTTTTCATGATACTTTCAATATAAATCTTTCACAGAACTAGTATTGATTTGACCAATGAGTATTAATAGCAGACAAGTTGGCCGAGCGGTCTAAGGCGCTGCGTTAAGGCCGCAGTCCGAAAGGGCGTGGGTTCGAATCCCATACTTGTCATTCTTTGATTTACAATCACTCATATCTTTCACAGAACTAATATTGATTTGACCAATTGAAAACTAATAGTAGACAAGTTGGCCAAGTGGTCTAAGGCACTGCGCTAAAGCCGCAGTCCGAAATGGCATGGGTTCGAATTCCACACTTATCACTCTTTGATTTACAATCACTCATACTTTCATGATACTTTCAACATAAATCTTTCACAGAACTAATATTGATTTGACCAATTGAAAACTAATAGTAGACAAGTTGGCCAAGTGGTATAAGGCGCTGCGCTAAGACCGCAAGGGCGTGCGTTTGAATCCCATACTTGTCATTCTTTGATTTACAATCACTCATACTCTTCTTTTTCGTGATACTTTCAATATAAATCTTTCACAGAACTAGTATTGATTTGACCAATGAGTATTAGTTGGCGTGCTGCCTGCTTCGATCAGAACCAAACTGAAGGATAAAAGTTCACTGTCTTAGCGCTTGTCCAGTCCCTACATGCGTCTCGCTGTGGCAACACAATCAGTTCTTGAGTTTTTTTGCTCTGTTTGCCAACTCATCAATTTTGACACATTCCAACCTCTGCCACGATGATGAGTACCAACACGTTCCTCCACATATTGGACCTCGGCGGAACGATCATCAGTCCGATGATGCTGTATTTTATTTCCGTACTACTAAGTTTGGCATTTGCCATCTTTATTGTCGTACGAGTCTATCCCCTTGTCCGTAGGACCCTGATGGTCTTATTTATTATTAGCGGACTCGCGGCCTCTGCCATCGTTGGGAGAACCATTTACGTTGTCACCCCAATCCTGTACCGTACGTTTTGGACTTCTCTGTGGACCGCCATCGACGCTTATGACCAGAAGCTCTCCCACTGGGGTGATGGAATATCAACTACCATCATTGAATCCACCCCATCACAAGTTTCCAATGGACCATGGACCCCCATTGCATTCGGTATACTCGCGGCGGGACTTGTTGTCTGTGTGGTTACAGCGAGAACCTTTCCATTAGTAGACAAGTTGGCCGAGTGGTCTAAGGCGCTGCGTTAAGGCAGCAGTCCGAAAGGGCGTGGGTTCGAATCCCACACTTGTTATTCTTTGATTTACAATCACTCATACTCTCTGCTAACATGATACTTTCAACATAAATCTTTCACGAACATTTGACCAATTGAAAACTAATATAGTAGACAAGTTAGACCACTTTTTGATTTACAATCACTCATACTCTCTTTTTTCATGATACTTTCAACATAAATCTTTCACGAACATTTGACCAATTGAAAACTAATATAGTAGACAAGTTGGCCAAGTGGTCTAAGGGGCTGCGCTAAGACCGCAGTCCGAAAGGGTGTGCGTTTGAATCCCACACTTGTTATTCTTTGATTTACAATCACTTCGAACCCACACTTATTATTCTTTGATTTACAATCACTCATACTCTCTGCTAACATGATACTTTCAACATAAATCTTTCACAGAACTAATATGACCAATTGAAAACTAATAGCAGACAAGTTGGCCGAGCGGTCTAAGGCGCTGCGTTAAGGCCGCAGTCCGGAAGGGCGTGGGTTCGAATCCCACACTTGTCATTCTTTGATTTACAATCACTCATACTCTCTTTTTTCATGATACTTTCAACATAAATCTTTCACAGAACTAATATTGATTTGACCAATTGAAAACTAATAGTAGACAAGTTGGCCAAGTGGTCTAAGGCACTGCGCTAAAGCCGCAGTCCGAAAGGGCATGGGTTCGAATTCCACACTTGTCACTCTTTGATTTACAATCACTCATACTTTCATGATACTTTCAACATAAATCTTTCACAGAACTAGTATTGATTTGACCAATGAGTATTAATAGTAGACAAGTTGGCCGAGTGGTATAAGGCGCTGCGCTAAGACCGCAGTCCGAAAGGGCGTGCGTTTGAATCCCATACTTGTTATTCTTTGATTTACAATCACTCATACTCTTCGTGATACTTTCAATATAAATCTTTCACAGAACTAGTATTGATTTGACCAATGAGTATTAATAGTAGACAAGTTGGCCGAGTGGTCTAAGGCGCTGCGTTTAGGCCGCAGTCCGAAAGGGCGTGGGTTTGAATCCCACAGTTGTTATTCTTTGATTTACAATCACTCATACTCTCTTTTTTCATGATACTTTCAACATAAATCTTTCACGAACATTTGATTGAAAACCAATATAGTAGACAAGTTAGCCAAGTGGTCTAAGAGGCTGCGCTAAGACCGCAGTCCGAAAGGGCGTGTAATAAGATTCGCGGCCCAAAGCGTGGGAATGGTGATCATTGTGGCGAATGGAAGAATGGTGCAAGTCCAGCAAAATCCGGAGTTCAACACGTAAGTACCCGCAGCAGAGAGCGTGGATACCGTTAACCACATGGAGGAAGAGTTGGCAAAGTAAGAAACCATGGGGAAAAGCTAGGGAAAAACACACTGAACTATGGAAACGTAGATAAAAAAGCCGGTCACAATCATTAAGACCACGAACGCAGGATACTTTAGGCATCTGAGAATGAAATGATGCGTGACAAAGAAGAAGGATAAACAACATACCCAGAAAGTTAGGGTCATGGATGTCTAGCGTGAGCAGCGTAGACAGAAAGCATGTAAAAACGGAGAAGAAGGAGGTCGTCATTCTAACAAAGGGGAAAAAGAACCGTAGATCCCGAGGTTGAGAAAATATCAAAAGCTTACGGGTGAGTGAGCTCAGACAACAATTGCACCGCCAAGTGTGGTGGTACTCCTAGGGCGGGAGACAAGAGGATAGCATGCTTGATTTCTTTTCCTGGTTTTCTCAAGTCTGTGTCTCGTAGAACAAAGTCTCAAAAACCCATCACTCATACTCTCTGCTAACATGATACTTTCAACATAAATCTTTCACGAACATTTGACCAATTGAAAACTAATATAGTAGACAAGTTAGACCACTTTTTGATTTACAATCACTCATACTCTCTTTTTTCATGATACTTTCAACATAAATCTTTCACGAACATTTGACCAATTGAAAACTAATATAGTAGACAAGTTTAAGTTGGTCTAAGGGGCTGCGCTAAGACCGCAGTCCGAAAGGGCGTGGGTTTGAATTCCACGTCATTCTTTGATTTACAATCACTAATCACTCATACTTTCATGATACTTTCAACATATCAGAACTAATATTGATTTGACCAATTGAAAACTAATAGTAGACAAGTTGGCCAAGTGGTATAAGGCGCTGCGCTAAGACCGCAGTCCGAAAGGGCGTGCGTTTGAATCCCATACTTGTCATTCTTTGATTTTCACTCATACTCTTCTTTTTCGTGATACTTCAATATAAATCTTTCACAGAACTAGTATTGATTTGACCAATGAGTATTAATAGTAGACAAGTTGGCCGAGTGGTCTAAGGCGCTGCGTTAAGGCCGCAGTCCGAAAGGCCGTGGGTTCGAATCACACACTTGTCATTCTTTGATTTACAATCACTCATACTCTCTTTTTTCATGATACTTTCAACATAAATCTTTCACGAACATTTGACCAATTGAAAACTAATATAGTAGACAAGTTGGCCAAGTGGTCTAAGGGGCTGCGCTAAGACCGCAGCCCGAAAGGGTGTGCGTTTGAATCCCACACTTGTTATTCTTTGATTTACAATCACTTCGAACCCACACTTGTTATTCTTTGATTTACAATCACTCATACTCTCTGCTAACATGATACTTTCAACATAAATCTTTAGAACTAATATGACCAATTGAAAACTAATAGCAGACAAGTTGACCGAGCGGTCTAAGGCGCTGCGTTAAGGCCGCAGTCCGAAAGGGCGTGCGTTTGAATCCCATACTTGTCATTCTTTGATTTTCACTCATACTCTTCTTTTTCGTGATACTTCAATATAAATCTTTCACAGAACTAGTATTGATTTGACCAATGAGTATTAATACAAGTTGGCCGAGTGGTCTAAGGCGCTGCGTTAAGGCCGCAGTCCGAAAGGCCGTGGGTTCGAATCACACACTTGTCATTCTTTGATTTACAATCACTCATACTCTCTTTTTTCATGATACTTTCAACATAAATCTTTCACGAACATTTGACCAATTGAAAACTAATATAGTAGACAAGGGCTGCGCTAAGACCGCAGCCCGAAAGGGTGTGCGTTTGAATCCCACACTTGTTATTCTTTGATTTACAATCACTTCGAACCCACACTTGTTATTCTTTGATTTACAATCACTCATACTCTCTGCTAACATGATACTTTCAACATAAATCTTTAGAACTAATATGACCAATTGAAAACTAATAGCAGACAAGTTGACCGAGCGGTCTAAGGCGCTGCGTTAAGGCCGCAGTCCGAAAGGGCGTGGGTTCGAATCCCACACTTGTCATTCTTTGATTTACAATCACTCATACTCTCTTTTTTCCTGATACTTTCAACATAAATCTTTCACAGAACTAATATTGATTTGACCAATTGAAAACTAATAGTAGACAAGTTGGCCAAGTGGTCTAAAGCCGCAGTCCGAAAGGGCATGGGTTCGAATTCCACACTTGTCACTCTTTGATTTACAATCACTCATACTTTCATGATACTTTCAACATAAATCTTTCACAGAACTAGTATTGATTTGACCAATGAGTATTAATAGTAGACAAGTTGGCCGAGTGGTATAAGGCGCTGCGCTAAGACCGCAGTCCGAAAGGGCGTGCGTTTGAATCCCATACTTGTTATTCTTTGATTTACAATCACTCATACTCTTCTTTTTCGTGATACTTTCAATATAAATCTTTCACAGAACTAGTATTGATTTGACCAATGAGTATTAATAGTAGACAAGTTGGCCGAGTGGTCTAAGGCGCTGCGCTAAGACCGCAGTCCGAAAGGGCGTGCGTTTGAATCCCATACTTGTTATTCTTTGATTTACAATCACTCATACTCTTCGTGATACTTTCAATATAAATCTTTCACAGAACTAGTATTGATTTGACCAATGAGTATTAATAGTAGACAAGTTGGCCGAGTGGTCTAAGGCGCTGCGTTTAGGCCGCAGTCCGAAAGGGCGTGGGTTTGAATCCCACAGTTGTTATTCTTTGATTTACAATCACTCATACTCTCTTTTTTCATGATACTTTCAACATAAATCTTTCACGAACATTTGATTGAAAACCAATATAGTAGACAAGTTAGCCAGGTGGTCTAAGAGGCTGCGCTAAGACCGCAGTCCGAAAGGGCGTGTAATAAGATTCGCGGCCCAAAGCGTGGGAATGGTGATCATTGTGGCGAATGGAAGAATGGTGCAAGTCCAGCAAAATCCGGAGTTCAACACGTAAGTACCCGCAGCAGAGAGCGTGGATACCGTTAACCACATGGAGGAAGAGTTGGCAAAGTAAGAAACCATGGGGAAAAGCTAGGGAAAAACACACTGAACTATGGAAACGTAGATAAAAAAGCCGGTCACAATCATTAAGACCACGAACGCAGGATACTTTAGGCATCTGAGAATGAAATGATGCGTGAAGTATATAATATAACCACAAAGAAGAAGGATAAACAACATACCCAGAAAGTTAGGGTCATGGATGTCTAGCGTGAGCAGCGTAGACAGAAAGCATGTAAAAACGGAGAAGAAGGAGGTCGTCATTCTAACAAAGGGGAAAAAGAACCGTAGATCCCGAGGTTGAGAAAATATCAAAAGCTTACGGGTGACTGAGCTCAGACAACAATTGCACCGCCAAGTGTGGTGGTACTCCTAGGGCGGGAGACAAGAGGATAGCATGCTTGATTTCTTTTCCTGGTTTTCTTAAGTCTGTGTCTCGTAGAACAAAGTCTCAAAAACCCATCACTCATACTCTCTGCTAACATGATACTTTCAACATAAATCTTTCACGAACATTT
>NW_026578360.1:0-31364 GCF_029603195.1 Condylostylus longicornis
AGATTCTGCCAATATATGATAATAGGCTGTGGCAAAAATACTTTTGGAGATATTTAAAAAAATCTTTTGCAAAACTTTAAACGCGTTTTTTGGCTAAACTAGAAGAGATAGAGCGATTTTAAGTGTTTTTTTGTGATCACTGGGAACCCACAGATTCTGCCAATATATGATAATAGGCTGTGGCAAAAATATTTTTGGAGATATTTAAAAAAATCTTTTGCAAAACTTTAAACGCGTTTTCTGGCTAAACTAGAAGAGATAGAGCGATTTTAAGTGTTTTTTGTGATCACTGGGAATCCACAGATTCTGCCAATATATGATAATAGGATGTGGCAAAAATATTTTTGGAGATATTTAAAAAAATCTTTTGCAAAACTTTAAACGCGTTTTCTGGCTAAACTAGAAGAGATAGAGCGATTTTAAGTGTTTTTTGTGATCACTGGGAATCCACAGATTCTGCCAATATATAATAATAGGCTGTGGTAAAAATATTTTTGGAGATATTTAAAAAAATCTTTTGCAAAACTTTAAACGCGTTTTCTTGATAAACTAGAAGAGATAGAGCGATTTTAAGTGTTTTTTGTGATCACTGGGAATCCACAGACTCTGCCAATATATGATAATAGGCTGTGGCAAAAATATTTTTGGAGATATTTAAAAAATCTTTTGCAAAACTTTAAACGCGTTTTCTGGCTAAACTAGAAGGATAGAGCGATTTTAAGTGTTTTTTGTGATCACTGGGAATCCACAGATTCTGCCAATATATGATAATAGGCTGTGGCAAAAATATTTTTGGAGATATTTAAAAAAAACTTTTGCAAAACTTTAAACGCGTTTTCTGGCTAAACTAGAAGAGATAGAGCGATTTTAAGTGTTTTTTGTGATCACTGGGAATCCACAGATTCTGCCAATATATGATAATAGGCTGTGGCAAAAATATTTTTGTAGATATTTAAAAAAATCTTTTGCAAAACTTTAAACGCGTTTTCTGGCTAAACTAGAAGAGATAGAGCGATTTTAAGTGTTTTTTGTGATCACTGGGAATCCACAGATTCTGCCAATATATAATAATAAGCTGTGGTAAAAATATTTTTGGAGATATTTAAAAAAATCTTTTGCAAAACTTTAAACGCGTTTTCTGGCTAAACTAGAAGAGATAGAGCGATTTTAAGTGTTTTTTGTGATCACTGGGAATCCACAGATTCTGCCAATAAATGATAATAGGCTGTGGCAAAAATATTTTTGGAGATATTTAAAAAAATCTTTTGCAAAACTTTAAACGCGTTTTCTGGCTAAACTAGAAGGATAGAGCGATTTTAAGTGTTTTTTGTGATCACTGGGAATCCACAGATTCTGCCAATATATGATAATAGGCTGTGGCAAAAATATTTTTGGAGATATTTAAAAAAATCTTTTGCAAAACTTTAAACGCGTTTTCTGGCTAAACTAGAAGAGATAGAGCGATTTTAAGTGTTTTTTGTGATCACTGGGAATCCACAGATTCTGCCAATATATGGTAATAGGCTGTGGCAAAAATATTTTTGTAGATATTTAAAAAAATCTTTTGCAAAACTTTAAACGCGTTTTCTGGCTAAACTAGAAGAGATAGAGCGATTTTAAGTGTTTTTTGTGATCACTGGGAATCCACAGATTCTGCCAATATATGATAATAGGCTGTGGCAAAAATACTTTTGGAGATATTTAAAAAAATCTTTTGCAAAATTTTAAACGCGTTTTCTGGCTAAACTAGAAGAGATAGAGCGATTTTAAGTGTTTTTTGTGATCACTGGGAATCCACAGATTCTGCCAATATATGATAATAGGCTGTGGCAAAAATACTTTTGGAGATATTTAAAAAAATCTTTTGCAAAACTTTAAACGCGTTTTTTGGCTAAACTAGAAGAGATAGAGCGATTTTAAGTGTTTTTTGTGATCACTGGGAACCCACAGATTCTGCCAATATATGATAATAGGCTGTGGCAAAAATATTTTTGGAGATATTTAAAAAAATCTTTTGCAAAACTTTAAACGCGTTTTCTGGCTAAACTAGAAGAGATAGAGCGATTTTAAGTGTTTTTTGTGATCACTGGGAATCCACAGATTCTGCCAATATATGATAATAGGATGTGGCAAAAATATTTTTGGAGATATTTAAAAAAATCTTTTGCAAAACTTTAAACGCGTTTTCTGGCTAAACTAGAAGAGATAGAGCGATTTTAAGTGTTTTTTGTGATCACTGGGAATCCACAGATTCTGCCAATATATAATAATAGGCTGTGGTAAAAATATTTTTGGAGATATTTAAAAAAATCTTTTGCAAAACTTTAAACGCGTTTTCTTGATAAACTAGAAGAGATAGAGCGATTTTAAGTGTTTTTTGTGATCACTGGGAATCCACAGACTCTGCCAATATATGATAATAGGCTGTGGCAAAAATATTTTTGGAGATATTTAAAAAATCTTTTGCAAAACTTTAAACGCGTTTTCTGGCTAAACTAGAAGGATAGAGCGATTTTAAGTGTTTTTTGTGATCACTGGGAATCCACAGATTCTGCCAATATATGATAATAGGCTGTGGCAAAAATATTTTTGGAGATATTTAAAAAAAACTTTTGCAAAACTTTAAACGCGTTTTCTGGCTAAACTAGAAGAGATAGAGCGATTTTAAGTGTTTTTTGTGATCACTGGGAATCCACAGATTCTGCCAATATATGATAATAGGCTGTGGCAAAAATATTTTTGTAGATATTTAAAAAAATCTTTTGCAAAACTTTAAACGCGTTTTCTGGCTAAACTAGAAGAGATAGAGCGATTTTAAGTGTTTTTTGTGATCACTGGGAATCCACAGATTCTGCCAATATATAATAATAGGCTGTGGTAAAAATATTTTTGGAGATATTTAAAAAAATCTTTTGCAAAACTTTAAACGCGTTTTCTGGCTAAACTAGAAGAGATAGAGCGATTTTAAGTGTTTTTTGTGATCACTGGGAATCCACAGATTCTGCCAATATATGATAATAGGCTGTGGCAAAAATATTTTTGGAGATATTTAAAAAAAACTTTTGCAAAACTTTAAACGCGTTTTCTGGCTAAACTAGAAGAGATAGAGCGATTTTAAGTGTTTTTTGTGATCACTGGGAACCCACAGATTCTGCCAATATATGATAATAGGCTGTGGCAAAAATATTTTTGGAGATATTTAAAAAATCTTTTGCAAAACTTTAAACGCGTTTTCTGGCTAAACTAGAAGGATAGAGCGATTTTAAGTGTTTTTTGTGATCACTGGGAATCCACAGATTCTGCCAATATATGATAATAGGCTGTGGCAAAAATATTTTTGGAGATATTTAAAAAAAACTTTTGCAAAACTTTAAACGCGTTTTCTGGCTAAACTAGAAGAGATAGAGCGATTTTAAGTGTTTTTTGTGATCACTGGGAATCCACAGATTCTGCCAATATATGATAATAGGCTGTGGCAAAAATATTTTTGTAGATATTTAAAAAAATCTTTTGCAAAACTTTAAACGCGTTTTCTGGCTAAACTAGAAGAGATAGAGCGATTTTAAGTGTTTTTTGTGATCACTGGGAATCCACAGATTCTGCCAATATATAATAATAGGCTGTGGTAAAAATATTTTTGGAGATATTTAAAAAAATCTTTTGCAAAACTTTAAACGCGTTTTCTGGCTAAACTAGAAGAGATAGAGCGATTTTAAGTGTTTTTTGTGATCACTGGGAATCCACAGATTCTGCCAATATATGATAATAGGATGTGGCAAAAATATTTTTGGAGATATTTAAAAAAATCTTTTGCAAAACTTTAAACGCGTTTTCTGGCTAAACTAGAAGAGATAGAGCGATTTTAAGTGTTTTTTGTGATCACTGGGAATCCACAGATTCTGCCAATATATAATAATAGGCTGTGGTAAAAATATTTTTGGAGATATTTAAAAAAATCTTTTGCAAAACTTTAAACGCGTTTTCTTGATAAACTAGAAGAGATAGAGCGATTTTAAGTGTTTTTTGTGATCACTGGGAATCCACAGACTCTGCCAATATATGATAATAGGCTGTGGCAAAAATATTTTTGGAGATATTTAAAAAATCTTTTGCAAAACTTTAAACGCGTTTTCTGGCTAAACTAGAAGGATAGAGCGATTTTAAGTGTTTTTTGTGATCACTGGGAATCCACAGATTCTGCCAATATATGATAATAGGCTGTGGCAAAAATATTTTTGGAGATATTTAAAAAAAACTTTTGCAAAACTTTAAACGCGTTTTCTGGCTAAACTAGAAGAGATAGAGCGATTTTAAGTGTTTTTTGTGATCACTGGGAATCCACAGATTCTGCCAATATATGATAATAGGCTGTGGCAAAAATATTTTTGTAGATATTTAAAAAAATCTTTTGCAAAACTTTAAACGCGTTTTCTGGCTAAACTAGAAGAGATAGAGCGATTTTAAGTGTTTTTTGTGATCACTGGGAATCCACAGATTCTGCCAATATATAATAATAGGCTGTGGTAAAAATATTTTTGGAGATATTTAAAAAAATCTTTTGCAAAACTTTAAACGCGTTTTCTGGCTAAACTAGAAGAGATAGAGCGATTTTAAGTGTTTTTTGTGATCACTGGGAATCCACAGATTCTGCCAATATATAATAATAGGCTGTGGTAAAAATATTTTTGGAGATATTTAAAAAAATCTTTTGCAAAACTTTAAACGCGTTTTCTGGCTAAACTAGAAGGATAGAGCGATTTTAAGTGTTTTTTGTGATCACTGGGAATCCACAGATTCTGCCAATATATGATAATAGGCTGTGGCAAAAATATTTTTGGAGATATTTAAAAAAAACTTTTGCAAAACTTTAAACGCGTTTTCTGGCTAAACTAGAAGAGATAGAGCGATTTTAAGTGTTTTTTGTGATCACTGGGAATCCACAGATTCTGCCAATATATGATAATAGGCTGTGGCAAAAATATTTTTGTAGATATTTAAAAAAATCTTTTGCAAAACTTTAAACGCGTTTTCTGGCTAAACTAGAAGAGATAGAGCGATTTTAAGTGTTTTTTGTGATCACTGGGAATCCACAGATTCTGCCAATATATAATAATAGGCTGTGGTAAAAATATTTTTGGAGATATTTAAAAAAATCTTTTGCAAAACTTTAAACGCGTTTTCTTGATAAACTAGAAGAGATAGAGCGATTTTAAGTGTTTTTTGTGATCACTGGGAATCCACAGACTCTGCCAATATATGATAATAGGCTGTGGCAAAAATATTTTTGGAGATATTTAAAAAATCTTTTGCAAAACTTTAAACGCGTTTTCTGGCTAAACTAGAAGGATAGAGCGATTTTAAGTGTTTTTTGTGATCACTGGGAATCCACAGATTCTGCCAATATATGATAATAGGCTGTGGCAAAAATATTTTTGGAGATATTTAAAAAAAACTTTTGCAAAACTTTAAACGCGTTTTCTGGCTAAACTAGAAGAGATAGAGCGATTTTAAGTGTTTTTTGTGATCACTGGGAATCCACAGATTCTGCCAATATATGATAATAGGCTGTGGCAAAAATATTTTTGTAGATATTTAAAAAAATCTTTTGCAAAACTTTAAACGCGTTTTCTGGCTAAACTAGAAGAGATAGAGCGATTTTAAGTGTTTTTTGTGATCACTGGGAATCCACAGATTCTGCCAATATATAATAATAGGCTGTGGTAAAAATATTTTTGGAGATATTTAAAAAAATCTTTTGCAAAACTTTAAACGCGTTTTCTGGCTAAACTAGAAGAGATAGAGCGATTTTAAGTGTTTTTTGTGATCACTGGGAATCCACAGATTCTGCCAATAAATGATAATAGGCTGTGGCAAAAATATTTTTGGAGATATTTAAAAAAATCTTTTGCAAAACTTTAAACGCGTTTTCTGGCTAAACTAGAAGGATAGAGCGATTTTAAGTGTTTTTTGTGATCACTGGGAATCCACAGATTCTGCCAATATATGATAATAGGCTGTGGCAAAAATATTTTTGGAGATATTTAAAAAAATCTTTTGCAAAACTTTAAACGCGTTTTCTGGCTAAACTAGAAGAGATAGAGCGATTTTAAGTGTTTTTTGTGATCACTGGGAATCCACAGATTCTGCCAATATATGGTAATAGGCTGTGGCAAAAATATTTTTGTAGATATTTAAAAAAATCTTTTGCAAAACTTTAAACGCGTTTTCTGGCTAAACTAGAAGAGATAGAGCGATTTTAAGTGTTTTTTGTGATCACTGGGAATCCACAGATTCTGCCAATATATGATAATAGGCTGTGGCAAAAATACTTTTGGAGATATTTAAAAAAATCTTTTGCAAAACTTTAAACGCGTTTTCTGGCTAAACTAGAAGAGATAGAGCGATTTTAAGTGTTTTTTGTGATCACTGGGAATCCACAGATTCTGCCAATATATGATAATAGGCTGTGGCAAAAATACTTTTGGAGATATTTAAAAAAATCTTTTGCAAAACTTTAAACGCGTTTTCTGGCTAAACTAGAAGAGATAGAGCGATTTTAAGTGTTTTTTGTGATCACTGGGAATCCACAGATTCTGCCAATAAATGATAATAGGCTGTGGCAAAAATATTTTTGGAGATATTTAAAAAAATCTTTTGCAAAACTTTAAACGCGTTTTCTGGCTAAACTAGAAGAGATAGAGCAATTTTAAGTGTTTTTTGTGATCACTGGGAATCCACAGATTCTGCCAATATATGATAATAGGATGTGGCAAAAATATTTTTGGAGATATTTAAAAAAATCTTTTGCAAAACTTTAAACGCGTTTTCTGGCTAAACTAGAAGAGATAGAGCGATTTTAAGTGTTTTTTTGTGATCACTGGGAACCCACAGATTCTGCCAATATATGATAATAGGCTGTGGCAAAAATATTTTTGGAGATATTTAAAAAAATCTTTTGCAAAACTTTAAACGCGTTTTCTGGCTAAACTAGAAGAGATAGAGCAATTTTAAGTGTTTTTTGTGATCACTGGGAATCCACAGATTCTGCCAATATATGATAATAGGATGTGGCAAAAATATTTTTGGAGATATTTAAAAAAATCTTTTGCAAAACTTTAAACGCGTTTTCTGGCTAAACTAGAAGAGATAGAGCGATTTTAAGTGTTTTTTGTGATCACTGGGAATCCACAGATTCTGCCAATATATAATAATAGGCTGTGGTAAAAATATTTTTGGAGATATTTAAAAAAATCTTTTGCAAAACTTTAAACGCGTTTTCTTGCTGAACTAGAAGAGATAGAGCGATTTTAAGTGTTTTTTGTGATCACTGGGAATCCACAGACTCTGCCAATATATGATAATAGGCTGTGGCAAAAATATTTTTGGAGATATTTAAAAAATCTTTTGCAAAACTTTAAACGCGTTTTCTGGCTAAACTAGAAGGATAGAGCGATTTTAAGTGTTTTTTGTGATCACTGGGAATCCACAGATTCTGCCAATATATGATAATAGGCTGTGGCAAAAATATTTTTGGAGATATTTAAAAAAATCTTTTGCAAAACTTTAAACGCGTTTTCTGGCTAAACTAGAAGAGATAGAGCGATTTTAAGTGTTTTTTGTGATCACTGGGAATCCACAGATTCTGCCAATGTATGATAATAGGCTGTGGCAAAAATATTTTTGGAGATATTTAAAAAAATCTTTTGCAAAACTTTAAACGCGTTTTCTGGCTAAACTAGAAGAGATAGAGCGATTTTAAGTGTTTTTTGTGATCACTGGGAATCCACAGATTCTGCCAATATATGATAATAGGCTGTGGCAAAAATACTTTTGGAGATATTTAAAAAAATCTTTTGCAAAACTTTAAACGCGTTTTCTGGCTAAACTAGAAGAGATAGAGCGATTTTAAGTGTTTTTTGTGATCACTGGGAATCCACAGATTCTGCCAATAAATGATAATAGGCTGTGGCAAAAATATTTTTGGAGATATTTAAAAAAATCTTTTGCAAAACTTTAAACGCGTTTTCTGGCTAAACTAGAAGAGATAGAGCGATTTTAAGTGTTTTTTGTGATCACTGGGAATCCACAAATTCTGCCAATAAATGATAATAGGCTGTGGCAAAAATATTTTTGGAGATATTTAAAAAAATCTTTTGCAAAACTTTAAACGCTCTTTTTTGCTAAACTAGAAGAGATAGAGCGATTTTAAGTGTTTTTTGTGATCACTGGGAATCCACAGATTCTGCCAATATATGATAATAGGCTGTGGCAAAAATATTTTTGGAGATATTTAAAAAAATCTTTTGCAAAACTTTAAACGCGTTTTTTGGCTAAACTAGAAGAGATAGAGCGATTTTAAGTGTTTTTTGTGATCACTGGGAATCCACAGATTCTGCCAATATATGATAATAGGCTGTGGCAAAAATATTTTTGGAGATATTTAAAAAAATCTTTTGCAAAACTTTAAACGCGTTTTCTGGCTAAACTAGAAGAGATAGAGCGATTTTAAGTGTTTTTTGTTATCACTGCGAATCCACAAATTCTGCCAATATATGATAATAGGCTGTGGCAATAATATTTTTGGAGATATTTAAAAAAATCTTTTGAAAAACTTTAAACGCTCTTTTTGGCTAAACTAGAAGAGATAGAGCGATTTTAAGTGTTTTTTGTGATCACTGGGAATCCACAGATTCTGCCAATATATGCTAATAGGCTGTGGCAAAAATATTTTTGGAGATAGAGCGATTTTAAGTGTTTTTTGTGATCACTGGGATTCTGCCAATATATGATAATAGGCTGTGGCAAAAATATTTTTGGAGATATTGAAAAAAATCTTTTGCAAAACTTTAAACGTGTTTTCTTGCTAAACTAGAAGAGATAGAGCGATTTTAAGTGTTTTTTGTGATCACTGGGAACCCACAGATTCTGCCAATATATGATAATAGGCTGTGGCAAAAATATTTTTGGAGATATTTAAAAAAATCTTTTGCAAAACTTTAAACGCGTTTTCTGGCTAAACTAGAAGAGATAGAGCGATTTTAAGTGTTTTTTGTGATCACTGGGAATCCACAGATTCTGCCAATATATAATAATAGGCTGTGGTAAAAATATTTTTGGAGATATTTAAAAAAATCTTTTGCAAAACTTTAAACGCGTTTTCTGGCTAAACTAGAAGAGATAGAGCGATTTTAAGTGTTTTTTGTGATCACTGGGAATCCACAGACTCTGCCAATATATGATAATAGGCTGTGGCAAAAATATTTTTGGAGATATTTAAAAAAATCTTTTGCAAAACTTTAAACGCGTTTTCTGGCTAAACTAGAAGAGATAGAGCGATTTTAAGTGTTTTTTGTGATCACTGGGAATCCACAGATTCTGCCAATATATAATAATAGGCTGTGGTAAAAATATTTTTGGAGATATTTAAAAAAATCTTTTGCAAAACTTTAAACGCGTTTTCTTGATAAACTAGAAGAGATAGAGCGATTTTAAGTGTTTTTTGTGATCACTGGGAATCCACAGACTCTGCCAATATATGATAATAGGCTGTGGCAAAAATATTTTTGGAGATATTTAAAAAATCTTTTGCAAAACTTTAAACGCGTTTTCTGGCTAAACTAGAAGGATAGAGCGATTTTAAGTGTTTTTTGTGATCACTGGGAATCCACAGATTCTGCCAATATATGATAATAGGCTGTGGCAAAAATATTTTTGGAGATATTTAAAAAAATCTTTTGCAAAACTTTAAACGCGTTTTCTGGCTAAACTAGAAGAGATAGAGCGATTTTAAGTGTTTTTTGTGATCACTGGGAATCCACAGATTCTGCCAATATATGATAATAGGCTGTGGCAAAAATATTTTTGTAGATATTTAAAAAAATCTTTTGCAAAACTTTAAACGCGTTTTCTGGCTAAACTAGAAGAGATAGAGCGATTTTAAGTGTTTTTTGTGATCACTGGGAATCCACAGATTCTGCCAATATATGATAATAGGCTGTGGCAAAAATACTTTTGGAGATATTTAAAAAAATCTTTTGCAAAACTTTAAACGCGTTTTCTGGCTAAACTAGAAGAGATAGAGCGATTTTAAGTGTTTTTTGTGATCACTGGGAATCCACAGATTCTGCCAATAAATGATAATAGGTTGTGGCAAAAATATTTTTGGAGATATTTAAAAAAATCTTTTGCAAAACTTTAAACGCGTTTTCTGGCTAAACTAGAAGGATAGAGCGATTTTAAGTGTTTTTTGTGATCACTGGGAATCCACAGATTCTGCCAATATATGATAATAGGCTGTGGCAAAAATATTTTTGGAGATATTTAAAAAAATCTTTTGCAAAACTTTAAACGCGTTTTCTGGCTAAACTAGAAGAGATAGAGCGATTTTAAGTGTTTTTTGTGATCACTGGGAATCCACAGATTCTGCCAATAAATGATAATAGGCTGTGGCAAAAATATTTTTGGAGATATTTAAAAAAATCTTTTGCAAAACTTTAAACGCGTTTTCTGGCTAAACTAGAAGAGATAGAGCGATTTTAAGTGTTTTTTGTGATCACTGGGAATCCACAGATTCTGCCAATATATGATAATAGGCTGTGGCAAAAATACTTTTGGAGATATTTAAAAAAATCTTTTGCAAAACTTTAAACGCGTTTTCTGGCTAAACTAGAAGAGATAGAGCGATTTTAAGTGTTTTTTGTGATCACTGGGAATCCACAGATTCTGCCAATAAATGATAATAGGCTGTGGCAAAAATATTTTTGGAGATATTTAAAAAAATCTTTTGCAAAACTTTAAACGCGTTTTCTGGCTAAACTAGAAGAGATAGAGCGATTTTAAGTGTTTTTTGTGATCACTGGGAATCCACAAATTCTGCCAATAAATGATAATAGGCTGTGGCAAAAATATTTTTGGAGATATTTAAAAAAATCTTTTGCAAAACTTTAAACGCTCTTTTTGGCTAAACTAGAAGAGATAGAGCGATTTTAAGTGTTTTTTGTGATCACTGGGAATCCACAGATTCTGCCAATATATGATAATAGGCTGTGGCAAAAATATTTTTGGAGATATTTAAAAAAATCTTTTGCAAAACTTTAAACGCGTTTTTTGGCTAAACTAGAAGAGATAGAGCGATTTTAAGTGTTTTTTGTGATCACTGGGAATCCACAGATTCTGCCAATATATGATAATAGGCTGTGGCAAAAATATTTTTGGAGATATTTAAAAAAATCTTTTGCAAAACTTTAAACGCGTTTTCTGGCTAAACTAGAAGAGATAGAGCGATTTTAAGTGTTTTTTGTTATCACTGGGAATCCACAAATTCTGCCAATATATGATAATAGGCTGTGGCAATAATATTTTTGGAGATATTTAAAAAAATCTTTTGCAAAACTTTAAACGCTCTTTTTGGCTAAACTAGAAGAGATAGAGCGATTTTAAGTGTTTTTTGTGATCACTGGGAATCCACAGATTCTGCCAATATATGCTAATAGGCTGTGGCAAAAATATTTTTGGAGATAGAGCGATTTTAAGTGTTTTTTGTGATCACTGGGATTCTGCCAATATATGATAATAGGCTGTGGCAAAAATATTTTTGGAGATATTGAAAAAAATCTTTTGCAAAACTTTAAACGTGTTTTCTTGCTAAACTAGAAGAGATAGAGCGATTTTAAGTGTTTTTTGTGATCACTGGGAACCCACAGATTCTGCCAATATATGATAATAGGCTGTGGCAAAAATATTTTTGGAGATATTTAAAAAAATCTTTTGCAAAACTTTAAACGCGTTTTCTGGCTAAACTAGAAGAGATAGAGCGATTTTAAGTGTTTTTTGTGATCACTGGGAATCCACAGATTCTGCCAATATATAATAATAGGCTGTGGTAAAAATATTTTTGGAGATATTTAAAAAAATCTTTTGCAAAACTTTAAACGCGTTTTCTGGCTAAACTAGAAGAGATAGAGCGATTTTAAGTGTTTTTTGTGATCACTGGGAATCCACAGACTCTGCCAATATATGATAATAGGCTGTGGCAAAAATATTTTAGGAGATATTTAAAAAATCTTTTGCAAAACTTTAAACGCGTTTTTTGGCTAAACTAGAAGAGATAGAGCGATTTTAAGTGTTTTTTGTGATCACTGGGAATCCACAGATTCTGCCAATATATGATAATAGGCTGTGGCAAAAATATTTTTGGAGATATTTAAAAAAATCTTTTGCAAAACTTTAAACGCGTTTTCTGGCTAAACTAGAAGAGATAGAGCAATTTTAAGTGTTTTTTGTGATCACTGGGAATCCACAGATTCTGCCAATATATGATAATAGGATGTGGCAAAAATATTTTTGGAGATATTTAAAAAAATCTTTTGCAAAACTTTAAACGCGTTTTCTGGCTAAACTAGAAGAGATAGAGCGATTTTAAGTGTTTTTTGTGATCACTGGGAATCCACAGATTCTGCCAATATATAATAATAGGCTGTGGTAAAAATATTTTTGGAGATATTTAAAAAAATCTTTTGCAAAACTTTAAACGCGTTTTCTTGCTAAACTAGAAGAGATAGAGCGATTTTAAGTGTTTTTTGTGATCACTGGGAATCCACAGACTCTGCCAATATATGATAATAGGCTGTGGCAAAAATATTTTTGGAGATATTTAAAAAATCTTTTGCAAAACTTTAAACGCGTTTTCTGGCTAAACTAGAAGGATAGAGCGATTTTAAGTGTTTTTTGTGATCACTGGGAATCCACAGATTCTGCCAATATATGATAATAGGCTGTGGCAAAAATATTTTTGGAGATATTTAAAAAAATCTTTTGCAAAACTTTAAACGCGTTTTCTGGCTAAACTAGAAGAGATAGAGCGATTTTAAGTGTTTTTTGTGATCACTGGGAATCCACAGATTCTGCCAATATATAATAATAGGCTGTGGTAAAAATATTTTTGGAGATATTTAAAAAAATCTTTTGCAAAACTTTAAACGCGTTTTCTGGCTAAACTAGAAGAGATAGAGCGATTTTAAGTGTTTTTTGTGATCACTGGGAATCCACAGACTCTGCCAATATATGATAATAGGCTGTGGCAAAAATATTTTTGGAGATATTTAAAAAATCTTTTGCAAAACTTTAAACGCGTTTTTTGGCTAAACTAGAAGAGATAGAGCGATTTTAAGTGTTTTTTGTGATCACTGGGAACCCACAGATTCTGCCAATATATGATAATAGGCTGTGGCAAAAATATTTTTGGAGATAGAGCGATTTTAAGTGTTTTTTGTGATCACTGGGATTCTGCCAATATATGATAATAGGCTGTGGCAAAAATATTTTTGGAGATATTGAAAAAAATCTTTTGCAAAACTTTAAACGTGTTTTCTTGCTAAACTAGAAGAGATAGAGCGATTTTAAGTGTTTTTTGTGATCACTGGGAACCCACAGATTCTGCCAATATATGATAATAGGCTGTGGCAAAAATATTTTTGGAGATATTTAAAAAAATCTTTTGCAAAACTTTAAACGCGTTTTCTGGCTAAACTAGAAGAGATAGAGCGATTTTAAGTGTTTTTTGTGATCACTGGGAATCCACAGATTCTGCCAATATATAATAATAGGCTGTGGTAAAAATATTTTTGGAGATATTTAAAAAAATCTTTTGCAAAACTTTAAACGCGTTTTCTGGCTAAACTAGAAGAGATAGAGCGATTTTAAGTGTTTTTTGTGATCACTGGGAATCCACAGACTCTGCCAATATATGATAATAGGCTGTGGCAAAAATATTTTTGGAGATATTTAAAAAATCTTTTGCAAAACTTTAAACGCGTTTTTTGGCTAAACTAGAAGAGATAGAGCGATTTTAAGTGTTTTTTGTGATCACTGGGAACCCACAGATTCTGCCAATATATGATAATAGGCTGTGGCAAAAATATTTTTGGAGATATTTAAAAAAATCTTTTGCAAAACTTTAAACGCGTTTTCTGGCTAAACTAGAAGAGATAGAGCAATTTTAAGTGTTTTTTGTGATCACTGGGAATCCACAGATTCTGCCAATATATGATAATAGGATGTGGCAAAAATATTTTTGGAGATATTTAAAAAAATCTTTTGCAAAACTTTAAACGCGTTTTCTGGCTAAACTAGAAGAGATAGAGCGATTTTAAGTGTTTTTTGTGATCACTGGGAATCCACAGATTCTGCCAATATATAATAATAGGCTGTGGTAAAAATATTTTTGGAGATATTTAAAAAAATCTTTTGCAAAACTTTAAACGCGTTTTCTTGCTAAACTAGAAGAGATAGAGCGATTTTAAGTGTTTTTTGTGATCACTGGGAATCCACAGACTCTACCAATATATGATAATAGGCTGTGGCAAAAATATTTTTGGAGATATTTAAAAAATCTTTTGCAAAACTTTAAACGCGTTTTCTGGCTAAACTAGAAGGATAGAGCGATTTTAAGTGTTTTTTGTGATCACTGGGAATCCACAGATTCTGCCAATATATGATAATAGGCTGTGGCAAAAATATTTTTGGAGATATTTAAAAAAATCTTTTGCAAAACTTTAAACGCGTTTTCTGGCTAAACTAGAAGAGATAGAGCGATTTTAAGTGTTTTTTGTGATCACTGGGAATCCACAGATTCTGCCAATATATGATAATAGGCTGTGGCAAAAATATTTTTGGAGATATTTAAAAAAATCTTTTGCAAAACTTTAAACGCGTTTTCTGGCTAAACTAGAAGAGATAGAGCGATTTTAAGTGTTTTTTGTGATCACTGGGAATCCACAGATTCTGCCAATATATGATAATAGGCTGTGGCAAAAATACTTTTGGAGATATTTAAAAAAATCTTTTGCAAAACTTTAAACGCGTTTTCTGGCTAAACTAGAAGAGATAGAGCGATTTTAAGTGTTTTTTGTGATCACTGGGAATCCACAGATTCTGCCAATAAATGATAATAGGCTGTGGCAAAAATATTTTTGGAGATATTTAAAAAAATCTTTTGCAAAACTTTAAACGCGTTTTCTGGCTAAACTAGAAGAGATAGAGCGATTTTAAGTGTTTTTTGTGATCACTGGGAATCCACAAATTCTGCCAATAAATGATAATAGGCTGTGGCAAAAATATTTTTGGAGATATTTAAAAAAATCTTTTGCAAAACTTTAAACGCTCTTTTTGGCTAAACTAGAAGAGATAGAGCGATTTTAAGTGTTTTTTGTGATCACTGGGAATCCACAGATTCTGCCAATATATGATAATAGGCTGTGGCAAAAATATTTTTGGAGATATTTAAAAAAATCTTTTGCAAAACTTTAAACGCGTTTTTTGGCTAAACTAGAAGAGATAGAGCGATTTTAAGTGTTTTTTGTGATCACTGGGAATCCACAGATTCTGCCAATATATGATAATAGGCTGTGGCAAAAATATTTTTGGAGATATTTAAAAAAATCTTTTGCAAAACTTTAAACGCGTTTTCTGGCTAAACTAGAAGAGATAGAGCGATTTTAAGTGTTTTTTGTTATCACTGGGAATCCACAAATTCTGCCAATATATGATAATAGGCTGTGGCAATAATATTTTTGGAGATATTTAAAAAAATCTTTTGCAAAACTTTAAACGCTCTTTTTGGCTAAACTAGAAGAGATAGAGCGATTTTAAGTGTTTTTTGTGATCACTGGGAATCCACAGATTCTGCCAATATATGCTAATAGGCTGTGGCAAAAATATTTTTGGAGATAGAGCGATTTTAAGTGTTTTTTGTGATCACTGGGATTCTGCCAAGATATGATAATAGGCTCCAAAAATATTTTTGGAGATATTGAAAAAAATCTTTTGCAAAACTTTAAACGTGTTTTCTTGCTAAACTAGAAGAGATAGAGCGATTTTAAGTGTTTTTTGTGATCACTGGGAACCCACAGATTCTGCCAATATATGATAATAGGCTGTGGCAAAAATATTTTTGGAGATATTTAAAAAAATCTTTTGCAAAACTTTAAACGCGTTTTCTGGCTAAACTAGAAGAGATAGAGCGATTTTAAGTGTTTTTTGTGATCACTGGGAATCCACAGATTCTGCCAATATATAATAATAGGCTGTGGTAAAAATATTTTTGGAGATATTTAAAAAAATCTTTTAAACTTTAAACGCGTTTTCTGGCTAAACTAGAAAAGATAGAGCGATTTTAAGTGTTTTTTGTGATCACTGGGAATCCACAGATTCTGCCAATATATGATAATAGGCTGTGGCAAAAATATTTTTGGAGATATTTAAAAAAATCTTTTGCAAAACTTTAAACGCGTTTTCTGGCTAAACTAGAAGAGATAGAGCGATTTTAACTGTTTTTTGTGATCACTGGGAGTCCACAGATTCTGCCAATATATGAAAATAGGCTGTGGCAAAAATATTTTTGGAGATATTTAAAAAAATCTTTTGCAAAACTTTAAACGCGTTTTCTGGCTAAACTAGAAAAGATAGAGCGATTTTAAGTGTTTTTTGTGATCACTGGGAGTCCACAGATTCTGCCAATATATGATAATAGGCTGTGGCAAAAATATTTTTGGAGATATTTAAAAAAATCTTTTGCAAAACTTTAAACGCGTTTTCTGGCTAAACTAGAAGAGATAGAGCGATTTTAAGTGTTTTTTGTGATCACTGGAAATCCACAGATTCTGCCAATATATGATAATAGGCTGTGGCAAAAATATTTTTGGAGATATTTAAAAAAATCTTTTGCAAAACTTTAAACGTGTTTTCTGGCTAAACAAGAAGAGATAGAGCGATTTTAAGTGTTTTTTGTGATCACTGAGAGTCCACAGATTCTGCCAATATATGATAATAGGCTGTGGCAAAAATATTTTTGGAGATATTTAAAAAAATCTTCTGCAAAACTTTAAACGCGTTTTCTGGCTAAACTAGAAGAGATAGATAGATTTTAAGTGTTTTTTGTGATCGCTGGGAATCCACAGATTCTGCCAATATATGATAATAGGCTGTGCCAAAAATATTTTTGGAAATATTTAAAAAAATCTTTTGCAAAACTTTAAACGCGTTTTCTGGCTAAACTAGAAGAGATACAGCGATTTTAAGTGTTTTTTGTGATCACTGGGAATCCACAGATTCTGCCAATATATGATAATAGGCTGTGGCAAAAATATTTTTAGAGATATTTAAAAAAATCTTTTGCAAAATTTTAAACGCGTTTTCTGGCTAAACTAGAAGAGATAGAGCGATTTTAAGTGTTTTTTGTGATTACTGGGAATCCACAGATTCTGCCAATATATGATAATAGGCTGTGGCAAAAATATTTTTGGAGATATTTAAAAAAATCTTTTGCAAAACTTTAAACGCGTTTTCTGGCTAAACTAGAAGAGATAGAACGATTTTAAGTGTTTTTTGTGATCACTGGGAATCCACAGATTCTGCCAATATATGATAAAAGGCTGTTGCAAAAATATTTTTGGAGATATTTAAAAAAATCTTCTGCAAAACTTTAAACGCGTTTTCTGGCTAAACTAGAAGAGATAGAACGATTTTAAGTGTTTTTTGTGATCACTGGGAATCCACAGATTCTGCCAATATATGATAATAGGCTGTGGCAAAAATATTTTTGGAGATATTTAAAAAATCTTCTGCAAAACTTTAAACGTGTTTTCTGGCTAAACTAGAAGAGATATCAGCGATTTTAAGTGTTTTTTGTGATCACTTGGAATCCACAGATTCTGCCAATATATGATAATAGGCTGTGGCAAAAATATTTTTGGAGATATTTAAAAAAATCTTTTGCAAAACTTTAAACGCGTTTTCTGGCTAAAATAGAAGAGATAGAGCGATTTAAAGTGTTTTTTGTGATCACTGGGAATCCACAGATTCTGCCAATATATGACAATAGGGTGTGGCAAAAATATTTTTGGAGATATTTAAAAAAATCTTTTGCAAAACTTTAAACGCGTTTTCTGGCTAAACTAGAAGAGATAGAGCGATTTAAAGTGTTTTTTGTGATCACTGGGAATCCACAGATTCTGCCAATATATGATAATAGGCTGTGGCGAAAATATTTTTGGAGATATTTAAAAAAATCTTTTGCAAAACTTTAAACGTGTTTTCTGGCTAAACTAGAAGAGATAGAGCGATTTTAAGTGTTTTTTGTGATTACTGGGAGTCCACAGATTCTGCCAATATATGATAATAGGCTGTGGCAAAAATATTTTTGGAGATATTTAAAAAAATCTTTTGCAAAACTTTAAACGCGTTTTCTGGCTAAACTAGAAGAGATAGAGCGATTTAAAGTGTTTTTTGTGATCACTGGGAATCCACAGATTCTGCCAATGTATGATAATAGGCTGTGGCGAAAATATTTTTGGAGATATTTAAAAAAATCTTTTGCAAAACTTTAAACGCGTTTTCTGGCTAAACTAGAAGAGATAGAGCGATTTAAAGTGTTTTTTGTGATCACTGGGAATCCACAGATTCTGCCAATATATGATAATAGGCTGTGGCGAAAATATTTTTGGAGATATTTAAAAAAATCTTTTGCAAAACTTTAAACGCGTTTTCTGGCTAAACTAGAAGAGATAGAGCGATTTTAAGTGTTTTTTGTGATCACTGGGAATCCACAGATTCTGCCAATATATGATAATAGGCTGTGGCAAAAATATTTTTGGAGATATTTAAAAAAATCTTCTGCTAAACTTTAAACGTGTTTTCTGGCTAAACTAGAAGAGATAGAGCGATTTTAAGTGTTTTTTGTGATCACTGGGAATCCACAGATTCTGCCAATATATGATAATAGGCTGTGGCAAAAATATTTTTGGAGATATTTAAAAAAATCTTTTGCAAAACTTTAAACGCGTTTTCTGGCTAAACTAGAAGAGATAGAGCGATTTTAAGTGTTTTTTGTGATCACTGGGAATCCACAGATTCTGCCAATATATGATAATAGGCTGTGGCAAAAATATTTTTGGAGATATTTAAAAAAATCTTTTGCAAAACTTTAAACGCGTTTTTTGGCTAAACTAGAAGAGATAGAGCGATTTTAAGTGTTTTTTGTGATTACTGGGAGTCCACAGATTCTGCCAATATATGATAATAGGCTGTGGCAAAAATATTTTTGGAGATATTTAAAAAAATCTTTTGCAAAACTTTAAACGCGTTTTCTGGCTAAACTAGAAGAGATAGAGCGATTTAAAGTGTTTTTTGTGATCACTGGGAATCCACAGATTCTGCCAATATATGATAATAGGCTGTGGCAAAAATATTTTTGGAGATATTTAAAAAAAATCTTTTGCAAAACTTTAAACGCGTTTTCTGGCTAAACTAGAAGAGATAGAGCGATTTTAAGTGTTTTTTGTGATCACTGGGAGTCCACAGATTCTGCCAATATATGAAAATAGGCTGTGGCAAAAATATTTTTGGAGATATTTAAAAAAATCTTTTGCAAAACTTTAAACGCGTTTTCTGGCTAAACTAGAAAAGATAGAGCGATTTTAAGTGTTTTCTGTGATCACTGGGAGTCCACAGATTCTGCCAATATATGATAATAGGCTGTGGCAAAAATATTTTTGGAGATATTTAAAAAAATCTTTTGCAAAACTTTAAACGCGTTTTCTGGCTAAACTAGAAGAGATAGAGCGATTTTAAGTGTTTTTTGTGATCACTGGAAATCCACAGATTCTGCCAATATATGATAATAGGCTGTGGCAAAAATATTTTTGGAGATATTTAAAAAAATCTTTTGCAAAACTTTAAACGTGTTTTCTGGCTAAACAAGAAGAGATAGAGCGATTTTAAGTGTTTTTTGTGATCACTGAGAGTCCACAGATTCTGCCAATATATGATAATAGGCTGTGGCAAAAATATTTTTGGAGATATTTAAAAAAATCTTCTGCAAAACTTTAAACGCGTTTTCTGGCTAAACTAGAAGAGATAGATAGATTTTAAGTGTTTTTTGTGATCGCTGGGAATCCACAGATTCTGCCAATATATGATAATAGGCTGTGCCAAAAATATTTTTGGAAATATTTAAAAAAATCTTTTGCAAAACTTTAAACGCGTTTTCTGGCTAAACTAGAAGAGATAGAGCGATTTTAAAAGTTTTTTGTGATCACTGGGAATCCACAGATTCTGCCAATATATGATAATAGGCTGTGGCAAAAATATTTTTGGAGATATTTAAAAAATCTTCTGCAAAACTTTAAACGTGTTTTCTGGCTAAACTAGAAGAGATAGAGCGATTTTAAGTGTTTTTTGTGATCACTGGGAATCCACAGATTCTGCCAATATATGATAATAGGCTGTGGCAAAAATATTTTTGGAGATATTTAAAAAAATCTTTTGCAAAACTTTAAACGCGTTTTCTGGCTAAACTAGAAGAGATAGAACGATTTTAAGTGTTTTTTGTGATCACTGGGAATCCGCAGATTCTGCCAATATATGATAAAAGGCTGTTGCAAAAATATTTTTGGAGATATTTAAAAAAATCTTCTGCAAAACTTTAAACGTGTTTTCTGGCTAAACTAGAAGAGATAGAGCGATTTTAAGTGTTTTTTGTGATCACTGGGAATCCACAGATTCTGCCAATATATGATAATAGGCTGTGGCAAAAATATATTTGGAGATATTTAAAAAAATCTTCTGCTAAACTTTAAACGTGTTTTCTGGCTAAACTAGAAGAGATAGAGCGATTTTAAGTGTTTTTTGTGATCACTGGGAATCCACAGATTCTGCCAATATATGACAATAGGGTGTGGCAAAAATATTTTTGGAGATATTTAAAAAAATCTTTTGCAAAACTTTAAACGCGTTTTCTGGCTAAACTAGAAGAGATAGAGCGATTTAAAGTGTTTTTTGTGATCACTGGGAATCCACAGATTCTGCCAATATATGATAATAGGCTGTGGCGAAAATATTTTTGGAGATATTTAAAAAAATCTTTTGCAAAACTTTAAACGCGTTTTCTGGCTAAACTAGAAGAGATAGAGCGATTTTAAGTGTTTTTTGTGATTACTGGGAGTCCACAGATTCTGCCAATATATGATAATAGGCTGTGGCAAAAATATTTTTGGAGATATTTAAAAAAATCTTTTGCAAAACTTTAAACGCGTTTTCTGGCTAAACTAGAAGAGATAGAGCGATTTAAAGTGTTTTTTGTGATCACTGGGAATCCACAGATTCTGCCAATATATGATAATAGGCTGTGGCGAAAATATTTTTGGAGATATTTAAAAAAATCTTTTGCAAAACTTTAAACGCGTTTTCTGGCTAAACTAGAAGAGATAGAGCGATTTTAAGTGTTTTTTGTGATTACTGGGAGTCCACAGATTCTGCCAATATATGATAATAGGCTGTGGCAAAAATATTTTTGGAGATATTTAAAAAAATCTTTTGCAAAACTTTAAACGCGTTTTCTGGCTAAACTAGAAGAGATAGAGCGATTTAAAGTGTTTTTTGTGATCACTGGGAATCCACAGATTCTGCCAATATATGATAATAGGCTGTGGCAAAAATATTTTTGGAGATATTTAAAAAAATCTTCTGCTAAACTTTAAACGTGTTTTCTGGCTAAACTAGAAGAGATAGAGCGATTTTAAGTGTTTTTTGTGATCACTGGGAATCCACAGATTCTGCCAATATATGATAATAGGCTGTGGCAAAAATATTTTTGGAGATATTTAAAAAAATCTTTTGCAAAACTTTAAACGCGTTTTCTGGCTAAACTAGAAGAGATAGAGCGATTTTAAGTGTTTTTTGTGATCACTGGGAATCCACAGATTCTGCCAATATATGATAATAGGCTGTGGCAAAAATATTTTTGGAGATATTTAAAAAAATCTTTTGCAAAACTTTAAACGCGTTTTTTGGCTAAACTAGAAGAGATAGAGCGATTTTAAGTGTTTTTTGTGATTACTGGGAGTCCACAGATTCTGCCAATATATGATAATAGGCTGTGGCAAAAATATTTTTGGAGATATTTAAAAAAATCTTTTGCAAAACTTTAAACGCGTTTTCTGGCTAAACTAGAAGAGATAGAGCGATTTAAAGTGTTTTTTGTGATCACTGGGAATCCACAGATTCTGCCAATATATGATAATAGGCTGTGGCAAAAATATTTTTGGAGATATTTAAAAAAAATCTTTTGCAAAACTTTAAACGCGTTTTCTGGCTAAACTAGAAGAGATAGAGCGATTTTAAGTGTTTTTTGTGATCACTGGGAGTCCACAGATTCTGCCAATATATGAAAATAGGCTGTGGCAAAAATATTTTTGGAGATATTTAAAAAAATCTTTTGCAAAACTTTAAACGCGTTTTCTGGCTAAACTAGAAAAGATAGAGCGATTTTAAGTGTTTTCTGTGATCACTGGGAGTCCACAGATTCTGCCAATATATGATAATAGGCTGTGGCAAAAATATTTTTGGAGATATTTAAAAAAATCTTTTGCAAAACTTTAAACGCGTTTTCTGGCTAAACTAGAAGAGATAGAGCGATTTTAAGTGTTTTTTGTGATCACTGGAAATCCACAGATTCTGCCAATATATGATAATAGGCTGTGGCAAAAATATTTTTGGAGATATTTAAAAAAATCTTTTGCAAAACTTTAAACGTGTTTTCTGGCTAAACAAGAAGAGATAGAGCGATTTTAAGTGTTTTTTGTGATCACTGAGAGTCCACAGATTCTGCCAATATATGATAATAGGCTGTGGCAAAAATATTTTTGGAGATATTTAAAAAAATCTTCTGCAAAACTTTAAACGCGTTTTCTGGCTAAACTAGAAGAGATAGATAGATTTTAAGTGTTTTTTGTGATCGCTGGGAATCCACAGATTCTGCCAATATATGATAATAGGCTGTGCCAAAAATATTTTTGGAAATATTTAAAAAAATCTTTTGCAAAACTTTAAACGCGTTTTCTGGCTAAACTAGAAGAGATAGAGCGATTTTAAAAGTTTTTTGTGATCACTGGGAATCCACAGATTCTGCCAATATATGATAATAGGCTGTGGCAAAAATATTTTTGGAGATATTTAAAAAATCTTCTGCAAAACTTTAAACGTGTTTTCTGGCTAAACTAGAAGAGATAGAGCGATTTTAAGTGTTTTTTGTGATCACTGGGAATCCACAGATTCTGCCAATATATGATAATAGGCTGTGGCAAAAATATTTTTAGAGATATTTAAAAAAATCTTTTGCAAAATTTTAAACGCGTTTTCTGGCTAAACTAGAAGAGATAGAGCGATTTTAAGTGTTTTTTGTGATTACTGGGAATCCACAGATTCTGCCAATATATGATAATAGGCTGTGGCAAAAATATTTTTGGAGATATTTAAAAAAATCTTTTGCAAAACTTTAAACGCGTTTTCTGGCTAAACTAGAAGAGATAGAACGATTTTAAGTGTTTTTTGTGATCACTGGGAATCCACAGATTCTGCCAATATATGATAAAAGGCTGTTGCAAAAATATTTTTGGAGATATTTAAAAAAATCTTCTGCAAAACTTTAAACGTGTTTTCTGGCTAAACTAGAAGAGATAGAGCGATTTTAAGTGTTTTTTGTGATCACTGGGAATCCACAGATTCTGCCAATATATGATAATAGGCTGTGGCAAAAATATTTTTGGAGATATTTAAAAAATCTTCTGCAAAACTTTAAACGCGTTTTCTGGCTAAACTAGAAGAGATAGAGCGATTTTAAGTGTTTTTTGTGATCACTTGGAATCCACAGATTCTGCCAATATATGATAATAGGCTGTGGCAAAAATATTTTTGGAGATATTTAAAAAAGTCTTTTGCAAAACTTTAAACGCGTTTTCTGGCTAAAATAGAAGAGATAGAGCGATTTAAAGTGTTTTTTGTGATCACTGGGAATCCACAGATTCTGCCAATATATGACAATAGGGTGTGGCAAAAATATTTTTGGAGATATTTAAAAAAATCTTTTGCAAAACTTTAAACGCGTTTTCTGGCTAAACTAGAAGAGATAGAGCGATTTTAAAAGTTTTTTGTGATCACTGGGAATCCACAGATTCTGCCAATATATGATAATAGGCTGTGGCAAAAATATTTTTGGAGATATTTAAAAAATCTTCTGCAAAACTTTAAACGTGTTTTCTGGCTAAACTAGAAGAGATAGAGCGATTTTAAGTGTTTTTTGTGATCACTGGGAATCCACAGATTCTGCCAATATATGATAATAGGCTGTGGCAAAAATATTTTTGGAGATATTTAAAAAAATCTTTTGCAAAACTTTAAACGCGTTTTCTGGCTAAACTAGAAGAGATAGAACGATTTTAAGTGTTTTTTGTGATCACTGGGAATCCGCAGATTCTGCCAATATATGATAAAAGGCTGTTGCAAAAATATTTTTGGAGATATTTAAAAAAATCTTCTGCAAAACTTTAAACGTGTTTTCTGGCTAAACTAGAAGAGATAGAGCGATTTTAAGTGTTTTTTGTGATCACTGGGAATCCACAGATTCTGCCAATATATGATAATAGGCTGTGGCAAAAATATATTTGGAGATATTTAAAAAAATCTTCTGCTAAACTTTAAACGTGTTTTCTGGCTAAACTAGAAGAGATAGAGCGATTTTAAGTGTTTTTTGTGATCACTGGGAATCCACAGATTCTGCCAATATATGACAATAGGGTGTGGCAAAAATATTTTTGGAGATATTTAAAAAAATCTTTTGCAAAACTTTAAACGCGTTTTCTGGCTAAACTAGAAGAGATAGAGCGATTTAAAGTGTTTTTTGTGATCACTGGGAATCCACAGATTCTGCCAATATATGATAATAGGCTGTGGCGAAAATATTTTTGGAGATATTTAAAAAAATCTTTTGCAAAACTTTAAACGCGTTTTCTGGCTAAACTAGAAGAGATAGAGCGATTTTAAGTGTTTTTTGTGATTACTGGGAGTCCACAGATTCTGCCAATATATGATAATAGGCTGTGGCAAAAATATTTTTGGAGATATTTAAAAAAATCTTTTGCAAAACTTTAAACGCGTTTTCTGGCTAAACTAGAAGAGATAGAGCGATTTAAAGTGTTTTTTGTGATCACTGGGAATCCACAGATTCTGCCAATATATGATAATAGGCTGTGGCGAAAATATTTTTGGAGATATTTAAAAAAATCTTTTGCAAAACTTTAAACGCGTTTTCTGGCTAAACTAGAAGAGATAGAGCGATTTTAAGTGTTTTTTGTGATTACTGGGAGTCCACAGATTCTGCCAATATATGATAATAGGCTGTGGCAAAAATATTTTTGGAGATATTTAAAAAAATCTTTTGCAAAACTTTAAACGCGTTTTCTGGCTAAACTAGAAGAGATAGAGCGATTTAAAGTGTTTTTTGTGATCACTGGGAATCCACAGATTCTGCCAATATATGATAATAGGCTGTGGCAAAAATATTTTTGGAGATATTTAAAAAAATCTTCTGCTAAACTTTAAACGTGTTTTCTGGCTAAACTAGAAGAGATAGAGCGATTTTAAGTGTTTTTTGTGATCACTGGGAATCCACAGATTCTGCCAATATATGATAATAGGCTGTGGCAAAAATATTTTTGGAGATATTTAAAAAAATCTTTTGCAAAACTTTAAACGCGTTTTCTGGCTAAACTAGAAGAGATAGAGCGATTTTAAGTGTTTTTTGTGATCACTGGGAATCCACAGATTCTGCCAATATATGATAATAGGCTGTGGCAAAAATATTTTTGGAGATATTTAAAAAAATCTTTTGCAAAACTTTAAACGCGTTTTTTGGCTAAACTAGAAGAGATAGAGCGATTTTAAGTGTTTTTTGTGATTACTGGGAGTCCACAGATTCTGCCAATATATGATAATAGGCTGTGGCAAAAATATTTTTGGAGATATTTAAAAAAATCTTTTGCAAAACTTTAAACGCGTTTTCTGGCTAAACTAGAAGAGATAGAGCGATTTAAAGTGTTTTTTGTGATCACTGGGAATCCACAGATTCTGCCAATATATGATAATAGGCTGTGGCAAAAATATTTTTGGAGATATTTAAAAAAAATCTTTTGCAAAACTTTAAACGCGTTTTCTGGCTAAACTAGAAGAGATAGAGCGATTTTAAGTGTTTTTTGTGATCACTGGGAGTCCACAGATTCTGCCAATATATGAAAATAGGCTGTGGCAAAAATATTTTTGGAGATATTTAAAAAAATCTTTTGCAAAACTTTAAACGCGTTTTCTGGCTAAACTAGAAAAGATAGAGCGATTTTAAGTGTTTTCTGTGATCACTGGGAGTCCACAGATTCTGCCAATATATGATAATAGGCTGTGGCAAAAATATTTTTGGAGATATTTAAAAAAATCTTTTGCAAAACTTTAAACGCGTTTTCTGGCTAAACTAGAAGAGATAGAGCGATTTTAAGTGTTTTTTGTGATCACTGGAAATCCACAGATTCTGCCAATATATGATAATAGGCTGTGGCAAAAATATTTTTGGAGATATTTAAAAAAATCTTTTGCAAAACTTTAAACGTGTTTTCTGGCTAAACAAGAAGAGATAGAGCGATTTTAAGTGTTTTTTGTGATCACTGAGAGTCCACAGATTCTGCCAATATATGATAATAGGCTGTGGCAAAAATATTTTTGGAGATATTTAAAAAAATCTTCTGCAAAACTTTAAACGCGTTTTCTGGCTAAACTAGAAGAGATAGATAGATTTTAAGTGTTTTTTGTGATCGCTGGGAATCCACAGATTCTGCCAATATATGATAATAGGCTGTGCCAAAAATATTTTTGGAAATATTTAAAAAAATCTTTTGCAAAACTTTAAACGCGTTTTCTGGCTAAACTAGAAGAGATAGAGCGATTTTAAAAGTTTTTTGTGATCACTGGGAATCCACAGATTCTGCCAATATATGATAATAGGCTGTGGCAAAAATATTTTTGGAGATATTTAAAAAATCTTCTGCAAAACTTTAAACGTGTTTTCTGGCTAAACTAGAAGAGATAGAGCGATTTTAAGTGTTTTTTGTGATCACTGGGAATCCACAGATTCTGCCAATATATGATAATAGGCTGTGGCAAAAATATTTTTAGAGATATTTAAAAAAATCTTTTGCAAAATTTTAAACGCGTTTTCTGGCTAAACTAGAAGAGATAGAGCGATTTTAAGTGTTTTTTGTGATTACTGGGAATCCACAGATTCTGCCAATATATGATAATAGGCTGTGGCAAAAATATTTTTGGAGATATTTAAAAAAATCTTTTGCAAAACTTTAAACGCGTTTTCTGGCTAAACTAGAAGAGATAGAACGATTTTAAGTGTTTTTTGTGATCACTGGGAATCCACAGATTCTGCCAATATATGATAAAAGGCTGTTGCAAAAATATTTTTGGAGATATTTAAAAAAATCTTCTGCAAAACTTTAAACGTGTTTTCTGGCTAAACTAGAAGAGATAGAGCGATTTTAAGTGTTTTTTGTGATCACTGGGAATCCACAGATTCTGCCAATATATGATAATAGGCTGTGGCAAAAATATTTTTGGAGATATTTAAAAAATCTTCTGCAAAACTTTAAACGCGTTTTCTGGCTAAACTAGAAGAGATAGAGCGATTTTAAGTGTTTTTTGTGATCACTTGGAATCCACAGATTCTGCCAATATATGATAATAGGCTGTGGCAAAAATATTTTTGGAGATATTTAAAAAAGTCTTTTGCAAAACTTTAAACGCGTTTTCTGGCTAAAATAGAAGAGATAGAGCGATTTAAAGTGTTTTTTGTGATCACTGGGAATCCACAGATTCTGCCAATATATGACAATAGGGTGTGGCAAAAATATTTTTGGAGATATTTAAAAAAATCTTTTGCAAAACTTTAAACGCGTTTTCTGGCTAAACTAGAAGAGATAGAGCGATTTAAAGTGTTTTTTGTGATCACTGGGAATCCACAGATTCTGCCAATATATGATAATAGGCTGTGGCAAAAATATTTTTGGAGATATTTAAAAAAATCTTTTGCAAAACTTTAAACGCGTTTTCTGGCTAAACTAGAAGAGATAGAACGATTTTAAGTGTTTTTTGTGATTACTGGGAGTCCACAGATTCTGCCAATATATGATAATAGGCTGTGGCAAAAATATTTTTGGAGATATTTAAAAAAATCTTTTGCAAAACTTTAAACGCGTTTTCTGGCTAAACTAGAAGAGATAGAGCGATTTAAAGTGTTTTTTGTGATCACTGGGAATCCACAGATTCTGCCAATATATGATAATACGCTGTGGCAAAAATATTTTTGGAGATATTTAAAAAAATCTTCTGCTAAACTTTAAACGTGTTTTCTGGCTAAACTAGAAGAGATAGAGCGATTTTAAGTGTTTTTTGTGATCACTGGGAATCCACAGATTCTGCCAATATATGATAATAGGTTGTGGCAAAAATATTTTTGGAGATATTTAAAAAAATCTTTTGCAAAACTTTAAACGCGTTTTCTGGGTAAACTAGAAGAGATAGAGCGATTTTAAGTGTTTTTTGTGATCACTGGGAATCCACAGATTCTGCCAATATATGATAATAGGCTGTGGCAAAAATATTTTTGGAGATATTTAAAAAATCTTCTGCAAAACTTTAAACGTGTTTTCTGGCTAAACTAGAAGAGATACAGCGATTTTAAGTGTTTTTTGTGATCACTGGGAATCCACAGATTCTGCCAATATATGATAATAGGCTGTGGCAAAAATATTTTTGGAGATATTTAAAAAAATCTTCTGCTAAACTTTAAACGTGTTTTCTGGCTAAACTAGAAGAGATAGAGCGATTTTAAGTGTTTTTTGTGATCACTGGGAATCCACAGATTCTGCGAATATATGATAATAGGTTGTGGCAAAAATATTTTTGGAGATATTTAAAAAAATCTTTTGCCAAACTTTAAACGCGTTTTCTGGCTAAACTAGAAGAGATAGAGCGATTTTAAGTGTTTTTTGTGATCACTGGGAATCCACAGATTCTGCCAATATATGATAATAGGCTGTGGCAAAAATATTTTTGGAGATATTTAAAAAAATCTTTTGCAAAACTTTAAACGCGTTTTCTGGCTAAACTAGAAAAGATGGAGCGATTTAAAGTGTTTCTTGTGATCACTGGGAATCCACAGATTCTGCCAATATATGATAATAGGCTGTGGCAAAAATATTTTTGGAGATATTTAAAAAAATCTTCTGCAAAACTTTAAGCGTGTTTTCTGGCTAAACTAGAAGAGATACAGCGATTTTAAGTGTTTTTTGTGATCACTGGGAACCCACAGATTCTGCTAATATATGACAATAGGGTGTGGCAAAAATATTTTTGGAGATACTTAAAAAAATCTTTTGCAAAACTTTAAACGCGTTTTCTGGCTAAACTAGGAGAGATAGAGCGATTTTAAGTGTTTTATGTGATCACTGGGAGTCCACAGATTCTGCCAATATATGATAATAGGCTGTGGCAAAAATATTTTTGGAGATATTTAAAAAAATCTTTTGCAAAACTTTAAACGCGTTTTCTGGCTAAACTAGAAGAGATAGAGCGATTTTAAGTGTTTTTTGTGATTACTGGGAATCCACAGATTCTGCCAATATATGACAATAGGGTGTGGCAAAAATATTTTTGGAGATATTTAAAAAAATCTTTTGCAAAACTTTAAACGTGTTTTCTGGCTAAACTAGAAGAGATAGAGCGATTTTAAGTGTTTTTTGTGATCACTGGGAATCCACAGATTCTGCCAATATATGACAGTAGGGTGTGGCAAAAATATTTTTGGAGATATTTAAAAAAATCTTTTGCAAAACTTTAAACGCGTTTTCTGGCTAAACTAGAAGAGATAGAGCGATTTTAAGTGTTTTTTGTGATTACTGGGAATCCACAGATTCTGCCAATATATGATAACAGGCTGTGGCAAAAATATTTATGGAGATATTTAAAAAAATCTTTTGCAAAACTTTAAACGCGTTTTCTGGCTAAACTAGAAGAGATAGAGCGATTTTAAGTGTTTTTTGTGATCACTGGTAATCCACAGATTCTGCCAATATATCATAATAGGCTGTGGCAAAAATATTCTTGGAGATATTTAAAAAAATCTTTTGCAAAACTTTAAACGCGTTTTCTGGCTAAACTAGAAGAGATAGAGCGATTTAAAGTGTTTTTGTGATCACTGGGAATCCACAGATTCTACCAATATATGACAATAGGGTGTGGCAAAAATATTTTTGGAGATATTTAAAAAAATCTTTTGCAAAACTTTAAACGCGTTTTCTGGCTAAACTAGAAGAGATAGAGCGATTTCAAGTGTTTTTTGTGATCACTGGGAATCCACAGATTCTGCCAATATATGATAATAGGCTGTGGCAAAAATATTTTTGGAGATATTTAAAAAAATCTTCTGCAAAACTTTAAACGTGTTTTCTGGCTAAACTAGAAGAGATACAGCGATTTTAAGTGTTTTTTGTGATCACTGGGAATCCACAGATTCTGCCAATATATGATAATAGGCTGTGGCAAAAATATTTTTGGAGATATTTAAAAAAACCTTTTGCAAAACTTTAAACGCGTTTTCTGGCTAAACTAGAAGAGATAGAGCGATTTTAAGTGTTTTTTGTGATCACTGGGAATCCACAGATTCTGCCAATATATGACAATAGGGTGTGGCAAAAATATTTTTGGAGATATTTAAAAAAATCTTTTGCAAAACTTTAAACGCGTTTTCTGGCTAAACTAGAAAAGATAGAGCGATTTAAAGTGTTTTTTGTGATCACTGGGAATCCACAGATTCTGCCAATATATGATAATAGGCTGTGGCAAAAATATTTTTGGAGATATTTAAAAAAATCTTCTGCAAAACTTTAAACGTGTTTTCTGGCTAAACTAGAAGAGATACAGCGATTTTAAGTGTTTTTTGTGATCACTGGGAGTCCACAGATTCTGCAAATATATGACAATAGGCTGTGGCAAAAATATTTTTGGAGATATTTAAAAAAATCTTTTGCAAAACTTTAAACGCGTTTTCTGGCTAAACTAGAAGAGATAGAGCGATTTAAAGTGTTTTTTGTGATCACTGGGAATCCACAGATTCTGCCAATATATGATAATAGGCTGTGGCAAAAATATTTTTGGAGATATTTAAAAAAATCTTCTGCAAAACTTTAAACGTGTTTTCTGGCTAAACTAGAAGAGATACAGCGATTTTAAGTGTTTTTTGTGATCACTGGGAGTCCACAGATTCTGCAAATATATGATAATAGGCTGTGGCAAAAATATTTTTGGAGATATTTAAAAAAAATCTTTTGCAAAACTTTAAACGCGTTTTCTGGCTAAAATAGAAGAGATAGAGCGATTTAAAGTGTTTTTTGTGATCACTGGGAATCCACAGATTCTGCCAATAT
>NW_026578361.1:5000-7500 GCF_029603195.1 Condylostylus longicornis
GTATCATAAAGCTTCCAGTTAAGTGTTTGCTCGTGTTGCCACTTGTTAGCTCCCCATTGAAATTATTGAGAAAGATGATATTTTCACTTATGGTTTCTATGATTTCTTCCTTATTGTATTGAAGGCTGCAACTGGCGTTTATTCCCTTTAGCAGTTGATACATACAGTGTCCTTCGTCCAGTTTTCGAATTTTACTTCTTTCGCATATGGTGATGTTTCTTAAATTCTCGCATTTTGTCGATATGCCATATACGTCATCTTCCACGAGAAGTTCCTGATATTCGAGGTAGACTTGTTGGGAGTTTCGGATTGTTGATCTCGCTATAATGTGGTCATAGTACTGGTTGCCTGTCTTCGGTATTGATAATATGTAGAGAATTTCTCGTCCATTGGTTACTACCTGTGGTTTTGCGTATTCTATTGCCTCAATTTCGTTGACGTAGGGTAGTGTATCGATCTCCTTCAGTATTTTTTGGATTTCAATCCTGCTAAGAAGATTTGTGTTGACAATTCCATTTTTTGCTAATTCTGTCGCTAACACGATTTCTCCCAAGGCTTCTTTTATGATTCCAAGTTTGTTAAATATTATTTGTTCGGATCGATGATCTAAGTTCCCTACATGTTCCAAAATGTGGTTAAATCTTTCTACTACTTGGTTTGTTATCCTCATAACTTCACGATTTATTTTGTACTGTTGATTATTATTTTGTATCAGCTTGTCTTGGCTTGTAACGATGTTGTCCCAGTCTGTGGCGTCTGGTGTTCCTGCCAGCCATTTCCATGCTGTACCAATCCAATTTATTGACCGTTGAACTCTTGATTTGCTGCTTCTCAATTTAGTCAGAAATTCCATTATTTGAGCCAGTTGGTGTTCTAACTGTGGTTTCATTATGCTGGTCGAGTTGATTCCATCAACCAAAGGAATGATTTGTTGTATAACCTCGTCATAGCTCTTTAAATCAATGATGTGCACCAAATTGAAATTTCCTTCCAAGATTTGACCTTGTCCTTGTTTAATGGTTGCTATTGCGCCTTTGAATTCGAAGATTTTCGGAAATGCTGTAATTCTAGTGACTGCTAGTCTAAAAAGAAACCTTGTGATAACACCGCTCCAATAGCTGTGTCGGAAGCATCGGTTGTTAGGATGAACGGCTTCTCGAAATTTGGAAATATTAGGACTTCTGAAGATATAAGTAATTCTTTCAGCCTGTTAAATGCCTTTAACTCTTCTGCATTCAATTTGATTCCAACTTTCTTAGATTGATTGGCCTTTATTTGTGCGTTTTCGCCTCTTGTTAAGCTCGTTAGTGGTTTCGCCACTTTTGCAAAATCTTGAATAAATCTGCGATAATATGATGTGAGTCCCAAGAATGATTTTAGGTCCTTCAAATTTGTCGGTGGCATGATGTTCTGAATGGCCGCCACTTTTCTGGGATCGGGTTTGATTCCTTCGCTTGTGACTATATATCCAAGAAATTCTGTCTCGGTGTTGAAGAATTTTGTTTTTTCCAGGTTGACCTTCAGGTTAGCTTTTTCCAGTATGCTAAAAATCGTTTCAATGTTCCTTAAATGTTCCTCCTCCGTTTTTCCATATATGATAACGTCGTCGATGTATACGTAGCAGCTTTTGCCTATCTGATCCTTTAGAACATCATCTATCATGCGTTGGAATATTGAAGGCGCATTCCTCAGCCCGAATGGTAGTCTTAGGAATTCGTACTTTCCATTCATTGTTGAAAAAGCCGTCTTGGGAATGTCCTTTTTGTGCATCATGATTTGGTGGAATCCGGATGTCAGATCTAATGTTGTAAAGAATTTGGCCTGGCCTAGGCTTGCTAGTGTGCTTGTAATATCCGGTATAGGATATGTGTCTGGTACCGTTACTGCGTTAAGTCGTTTAAAGTCGATAACCATTCTATACTTCTTCACACCTGATGAGTCGGGTTTCTTGGCTACTACCCAGATCGGTGAGTTGTAAGGGCTTTTCGAAGGGCGGATAATTCCATCCTCTAGCAGCTTTTTGATTTGTTCCTCTACTTCCTTCCTCATATTGGCTGGGTATGGATATGACTTGGTGTATATGGGATCATCAGTAGTAGTTTTAATTTCTGCTTTTACTTGTGTGTCTATTATTTCCCTGTCGTTTATTGGGCCAAATATTTTCTCGTATTTCCTTATTATTCCCATAATTTTTTCTTGGATTGCCTTCGGTAAATGGTCTGCCCCGATTTCGATGGTGTTGACTTGAGCTGATGCCTTTGCCTTTAACGGAATTTTTATATCTGGCTTGATCCTTAAGGTGTTGTTCTTTCTGTCTATAATGGCTTCGAGCTTCTTAAGCGTGTCGTCTCCAATTATACCATCAAAGGTCTTCAATCCTGGCAAAACAAAAAATTCAATGAAGGTGTTGTTTCCCAGACTCTGAAAAAATCTTCCTCCGATCTTCTTGGTGATTGTTATATCTCCTCCAGCTGAACGTATCTTGAATGGTTTTGTTGTT
>NW_026578361.1:37500-137371 GCF_029603195.1 Condylostylus longicornis
ATACGTTAAATATCTATCAGGCGACTTAGCTGAAATTATTTTACAAAATTTTGAATCGAACAACAATACGAAAACAGTTTTTAATGTTTTATGTTTTCGAAGTAAGCCGATTGAAATATTTTTCAATTTTTTTGTGAAATTTTAGAGTATTGTTTGTGACTCTCACTCTATTTAGTATGGTTTTCAAAGCCACCTAAGTTATGATAATTATTTGTTTGTTTTTTTTTTCAATTTCTTTTCAAATTCAATTTTTTATTCAAAAGCTTTACTCTATAATTCAGTACCATTGGAAGACAAGAAAAGTTATCTGCGGTAGAAATTCCAATTTTTTTTAAATGTATTTTTCAAATAGATTTAAAAAAAAATTGCTGATTTTTTTTAAATTTAAATTTTAAATTAAAAAAAAATGTAAAATAAGTAGAGCTAAAACTATTGATCAATCTCCTTTACACAAATAATTTCCGACACCCCTTTCATTTAACCACACATAAATTTTAAATTTAGTTTTGATTTGCTCTCTGAGCTTGGTCGCCTGATATATAGTGATTATAAAAAATAATTTCAATAGAAAATACGTTAAGGAAAAACATACGAATTATATCGAAGTTGACCTGATTGAAATACTTTGGAATAGCAGAAAAAATAGCAGAATTACATTTATATTAACTCACAGGAAATCTCTTCATACAATTGCAGAACAGAAGGATGACGTAATCAAAGGACCGCTATATATAGCTTTGGACATTGAATTTTCCTACAAAAACTTTTCTATTATATTTCATTTACATATGTATTTTTCTGTGTTGAAAAGATTTCATAACAAAAGTAAAGAGAATACCAATAAACATATTGAAACACTTTTTATATAAAAATATACAAAACAGGTATTTTAAATTTTATTTTGAATATTACGTTAAGGCTTATATAAAATTTCTTACCTTGTGTTAAAATTTATTCTGTTTAAGGCTCCTATACTTCGTGATGAAGCGTCCGTAAACAATTTTGAATGTAATAACATCACTCGACATATTAAATATAAACGGAGGAACATAGGCAATGAAAGTGCAACGTCATATGGAACTTTCTGAATACCTATTGCTTTATTTTTGTTTGCTAATTTTGTAGTCCAAATGAAGTAATATTGTCCTGGAATAGGATGCACAGCACATATCAATAATTCCAAACTAATTTGACATATCCTTTGCCATGTCATCGCAATCCGCCAATCATCAGCACAGTTGTCGATCATAAAAAGCTGTAATGAAAAATTAAATATGTCTATATGTGTAGATAATGTAAATAATTACGGAATTTTTTTTTCTCCTTGTTTTTATATCCATACGAACGTATGTTCCAAGGGAAATAACGCTAAGAAGTAACGGTCTTCTAAGCGTCAAATTCTGAGTTGATTTAGCTTTGTTTACCAGTCCGTAAGTCCGTCCGTCCCAACGATAACTCAAAAACTAATTGGCTAAATTCACCAAATTTTTGCAAATGATTTATTGTAGTAAGTGCCAGATCCCTACTTAAATTGGACATGATCGGGGTAGTGGTTCGGGCAGCTGCCATACAACTTCAAAATTTATTTGGCTATAAAAGCTGAGGTATTGAAATTTCACAAAAACGAATATATTAGTAGGGCCAATATGTCTCATAAAAGTCGTTGAAATTACTTGGCTCGTTCTGGTATCTGCTATACAACTTCAAAAGTAATTTGGCACCCACAGTATTTTTAAAAACACAGTACTGAAATTTTGCATAAATTAACATGATAATACGGAAACTTGAAGTCATAGTCTATCCTATAGTCAGTTACTGCATATTTATTCGCACACAGGATAACAAATTCGTACGGGTATCACAGAGTTGACAAAGTCAACTCTATTTTTTCTCGTTTTTTATTTACTCCTAAGAGGAGCATAAGGCTGGTGCATGGTACCACAGATTCATGCCCTAGTATCATTACGTTATAAAGTTTTAACTAGGTAGATGACTAGCCTGCTTTACTTTTATTTTTACATATATTAAATATTTAAAATTATTAATATTTTCTGTTTATTTTTCTTAGTTTTTTTTAATGTCATATATCATGAATATATGAAAATTACTTTAGTTATATACTACATTTATAAACGTTGTGTATTAAGTTATAATAAGATTGGAATAACTTTCATAGTGATCTTACCGGGGTTTGAACCCAAGACCCTTTTATTGAAGGACCGCTGTCACACATTGCACCAATGATCAGATATTTACTTATATAATGCAATATGTATTGCAGATTCCGCCGCTTTATTTTTTAATGTACTGAATTTTTATGACTTTTTACGCACAAATTTGATTCATTTAACAAATTATAGTTAAAGGGAGGATATACTAAGGCATAAAAAATTTGCCTGAAATTATTGAAAGTTTTCCGCATTGCGCTACTATATAATAATAACGAATTGTGTTTACCTAATTGTAGTACACTAGTACCTTTAAACATTATCGTATTTTGTTGTGACTGTAATAATATTCTCATGTGAGACTTTTCAAAAAAGAATCCAACCATGAGGAAATCACATTTGCTCTTTACATCTTAACACGTAGGTACGTTAACCCAGATTCAATTGCCTTGGGACTTGTTCTAGAGACTGTTTTCGATATGGATGAAAAAATATTCGACTTGTCAAATGCAGATAGTGATAAAGCAATTGAAACAGAAGGGATGGCACAAAGTTAATACACACTTTTGGCAATTACAATTTAAACTCCACTAATCAGCAAGATGATCTGTGATTTTTTCACAGTGATTTAAATAAAGTTGGGTCAAAGCAATGGTTTGTATTGTAGCACTTTTCCCTTCAACAAGTAGAAATACTACTTTTAAATAAAGTCTGTGTATACCTACCACACTACAAAAATCATTTTCATTTATATACGAAACTATTTCTAGGATTGCATATATTTAGCATGAACGAAAAATAATTATGCTTTTTAATAGCATGGAATTTACCGTAAGCTTTAAGCGTTTATAAAAATTTGAAAAAGCTTGTGGTTTCGGAAATAAAGGATGCCCAATATTTAAATATTACAAATTTCGAGAGCTGTTAACTTGAGAGGGGGTGGAGATGAGAAAAAATTTTCTTCTAACGAAATAAACTATTTATGAATATCTAATGAGCTCTTAAAATTTCAGACTCCTATGACGTACGTTGTAGAAGAAAAATGGTAACAAAAAATTGGGAAAAACGGGTTTTAGATAACGGTAAATTTTAACGGCCATTTTGTATTTTTAAAGTTCATAAATGGTACGCCGCAACAGGGGAAGCCAGCCACTATTTTTCAGTTTCTATAAAATTTGAGAAATACTTATGGTTTCACTGCAATAAGTGGTTAAAATATACAATTTTTACGGTTTTAGGGTGGCATAACTTTTAGAGGGAGAGATATAAGTGAAAATTTTGTTCTTTGGAAATAAGTTTCTGGTAATACATAAATTCTGTACATATAAAATTTAAATATATAATATAAGTTTCTGTACATATAAAATTTGAGCTTTCTATTTTCAAGAAGTTTTGTAAACAGACACACGGACAGACGCACGGACAGAGTGAAACTAATAAGCACTTTTTTTCAAAAATTGTTTGGAAAAGTGCTAAAAAGCAATCACTGATACGAGCAGGGCTATGACTTTCTGCTTCTTCTTTGAAAACATAACAGGAAACTGTTCTTTTTTGTAACTTTTCGGACATATGTACATGATTCAAAAAACTTTTCCTTAATTTTGAAGAAAACTTGAATATAGCAAAGAAACTTGAAAAGTGTAGCCATTCCATTCGGACGAAAAAGTAGGATCTAAAACCAATCTCACTTTTCTTTCTTTTACTTTTTACAAAACCTTAAAGAAAATAAATGAAAAATTATCAAAATTTATAATTTTTCTTTCAGTAAAAATTCCTTTAGGTGACATTTCTCCATAAAAAATTTTCAGAAAAAAAATAGCAGTGATTGAAAACTGCCGCTATTCCCATCCTTCCTAATCAGTTGACCTATTTTTATATGTCAAAAAAAAAACGTTACAATTAATGAAAACGTATATTTTTCAATAATATGGTACCGTTACGATTTGATAAATGTTATTTTAATGAAAAAAAAAAGCTTAAAAACGAGATCGTGTTCAAAAATCGATAGTGAAGTATTAACTAGTTCTTTGATTTATATTCAATTTCCTTGGCTTATTTTTAATTTCCTTCTTTTAAAAAAAGAAAAATCTATATTTAGTCTAGTTTTAAGTGTGATTTGGATTAAGTGTCATTAAATAAATTAGTTTTAAAAAATATTGCTTGACCTTTATATATAAACAATTAAGGTTATTGGGACAGCAGAATACAGTTTGGAAATGGCACCGGGAGGGACCAAATGGCACTGGGAGTTGGCTAAAGAGACCGATTGGATTCTTAAAACAAAAAGAAACTCAAAGAAAAGAAAAGTTCATCAGAAATTGAATCGGCACTAGAAATTAATAGCACTAAAGTAGGGAAATCTACACCAGGGAAAAATGTTGAACTTAAAGAACATAAACCTCCGTCGGTAATAGTGAGTAATATAATTAATTGCGGGCAGCTAATAAAGATCTTCAAAGAGGAAAGTATTGACGTGAATCTAAACATGTTAAACAACGATCAACTACATAAAAATAAATTTTTAAAATGAAATAATATAAACAATAAATTTATATTAAAATATAAACATTTACAAACGTAGAAAAATTTTATAAAAAGTATAAATAATAATTAAATAATAAGAAGAAAAAAACCAAAAAAAATTTTGAATGTTATGTTTTTTGTTTAAACATTTAAAAAATGATTCAAGTGATTAATAAATTGCAAAATTTAAATTAAGATTTAGTGACTCAGGGTAAATTTTGATTTTACTTATTTATTTGAAAATATTTGGTAATATTATTTCAGTTGCTAGTCAAGATGAGTTCGTTATACGATTTGAAATGAAATTTAAATCATTTATTTCTTATCGTTTTCATCCACGTAGGAACGTTAACATATTATATTCTGATACGGTAGCAATATATATTTTACTGTTTTGCTCCGTAATTTATAGCATAACTATGGATCTGGGTTCTTTGTCTGAAGTAAGTGTTTGCTAAAATATGTTTTTGTAATATATTGTGTAGTATAATCCTACATTTTCCATGTTGTAGCAGTTTTAATTGACGATTGACACGTATCAGATTTAGCTTCTTATATAGTTGGCTATATGATGATCTTAACGGTAATTCACATATATTTATAACAGCTTTGTTTTGCAATCCTCTTATTTTTTCCAAGTGATGTTTCGATGCAGGTGCCCAGATAATGATTCTATATGTAATAATACTGTGGAACATAGAGAAAATACTGTCTTAACAATAAAAGCTACTTTGCTGTACTTTTTAATCAGAATTAATTAATCATAAAAATCAAATTGGAATAGCATACTTATGAATATAAATTGGCGAAGCCAGTCAAAGTAATAGTCAGAAACGTTCATCCATGTGAACCTCAGGATATCAAGTGCCTACATATCCAAGGGGGATTCAAATGCGTAAATATCTCTATTAAAAGCAAAAAAATAAAAGAAAATGTCTTCAGCACATGTGACTAAAAAATCGGACTCCCGAGGTTCAGACACACAAAGATTTTTCCAAAGAGGTGCTAAATGTTCTAAATGTGCTGGTAATCTTATGCGTAAATGTCACTATTAAAAGTAAAAAAATAAAAGAAAATGTCTTTAGCAAATGTGACTAAAAATTCCGATTCCAGAGGTTCAGATACACAAAGATTTTATAACGGGTTTCAACAATTCGTTAATAAAATATTTAAAGTTTTTTAATAAAAATTTCTTTAAAGTTTTTCTTTTTTTAATAAAAATTTCTTTTAATTTAAAGTTTTTTAATAAAGTTTTTTAATAAATTCGTTAATAAAAATTTTTAAAGTTACTTAAAGTAAAAATAAAAATAAAAACAAAAACTACATTATAAAAGTAGATGAATAGGAACACTTCATTCACTTGAAATTATGAAAAAAATAAAATAGCTAAATTTGGAGATCAATACCTTGTTCAAAATTACTGCACAGTAATTGATCTTCATTTTCTGCAGAAATATCTCCACCATCAGCACTGGGAACCGTTCGATAAAATTTTAATTCTTCATTTTATCATCCCCAAAATGTTTAGACAATAGTTTTTCTTTACATCTACCAATTTTGCTGCTTTAAAGACTACTCCAATTTGCAGCGTGTCTAAATGTATATATAATAATTTCCATCCTTGTTTAAGGATAGATTTGGCGCACCCCAAATCGGATCTGTAAAGTGCCTCGCCAGGAATAAGCACATTGCCATTTCTTTTACGAGTAAATATAAATTTTTTCGTTTTACTAAATTGAAATTTCGCAAACTTCAATTTTCCAATTCATCACCTGCCCTGGAACGGGAAATATCATTTGTACTTCTTTTATGTGCTCTGGAGCGTCAAAACATAGTCATTTTGAAATCATGCCCATTATAATTGAATTTTTATTTTGTGCACGGCGCTCATCGCAAATTAGTAGAATAGCAGTTACATTTTCGTAATTTGTCGCACATAATCTGTTATACATGGCAGATGCAATCTCATTACTTCCCTTTGGGCACTCATTTTCTGTCCATAAGTATAAAAAGACATTTTGTTTAGTACGGCTAGCTTGTGATGAACCTTGTACTACACAAAAGTTATATAAATAAAGTTGCCTTAAATAATATGTCGCTTGATCAGGTACTTTCGGTAATATCATGTATTTCTGACAGTCAAAGCAAAAAGTTAACATAAAGTTACGAATTTTACTAATACAACATCATAGTTGCGGAATTAATAAGAATGTGCTTATTACACTACTAATTTATCTTAATGGAAATTTCTTCATGCAACTGCAGAACAGATGGATGACGTAATCAAAGGAACGAGTTAAAGGCAGAAAAATTCATTAAAAAAATTTTTCTCCTCGAACTGGACTCGAACCAGTGACCTACCGCTTTCTAGGCGGACGCTCTACCAACTGAGCTACAGAGGCATGAAGAAATTGCCGACGAAATGTTCCCTACATTGCTTATACTGTAATTCACATGAATTACAGTATAAGCATTGAATAGTATATTACTTCAATTAATTTCCACATTACTTAAAATAAATTTTGGTTTTTAGGAATTAATTAAAACATTCTTGAGAAAAAAATATTATTATTTATCAGACGAAAAAACGGAAGAAAAGTAGTTAGATACCTCTTCAAAATAGAATGTAAATACAACTAAGAATTCAAGTGAAAAAACCGATAAATATTTTTATATTATTTCAATTTTAGTTGGCTTTTGTTACTTACATTTTTATGTAGACCGAAACTACTAACCCAGCATTTACACGTACAAGTTACTTGCAAGAAAGTTGCAATACATACAAAAATTTTACTAACACATTGAAATATTTCTACTTGCTTGTTTACTTGCAGTTCAACTTGCAAGAAAATTTTGCTGCCAGTAATTTGAGCAAGTAATTTGACATATTGAGAAATTCACAAAAAAAAATTTGTTGTTTTGATTTTTTTTTTTTTTAATTTAAAATTTTTGAATTTTGTTTTGAAAAAATTAAACTTAGCAAACTTATGGTTTCTAAAATTTATAAACAATTATATATATTGCTAGTTGTTTTCTTCTCAAAGACATTTTCAAAAATTAACTTGCTAAACGCCTACGTCATAATAGCAAGTAATTTGACATTTCGAAAAACTAATTGACAATTAATATTATACAAACGTAACTTGTATGTGTAATATAACGCAAGTAACTTGTATGTGTAAATGCTGGGTAAGGAATTGTGGATTTTTGAAACCAGCATGCTTTGTTAAGGAAATAATGGTTTTTGCTACACATATTACTGTGGAAATGTAGGTTTTTGCGACCAATAGTAAACTTTAAGCAACTTTTTCTACAGGAAATAACGCGAGTTTTTGCTTGTACTATATACAAAATTATAGCACGTTCTATTTTAGTAAGTCACAATTAACAATTTTTTTTTAAAAATGGCAATTTTGGGTTTTTAAAACTAATAGACACATATAGTGAATAATTTTAACATATTTATTAATATTGAACAAAAATAAGTTTATATGGTTAAGTAATAATAAACAAAAAGTAAAATTGGTCGTCAAAAAATAGTTGTCAAACTATTTACGAATATCTAAGAGCTGCTAAATTTAGACTCCTGTAGCGTACGGTGTAGAAGAAAAACCGAATCAAAAATTTTTTTGACTATAAACTTTTGACTGTATAACTTTTAGAGGGGAGGATATGGGTAAAAATTTTCCTTCTCGAGAATAAGTTTCTAGTAAAGATCTGTGTATATATAAAATTCCAGCTTTCTATCTTCAAGGGTGTAGAAGTTTTGTAAACAGACACTCGGACCAACAGACAGAATGAAACTAATAAGCACTTTTTTCAAAGCTTTTTTTTGGAAAAGTGCCAAAAATAAAACGTAAAAACGCAAGAAAATTAATAACATTATTTTTTGGACTTTTTGATTTAAGTGCATTAACTTTTATTTTTGCTATAAGTTATACACATTAATCAAGAAATTAGATCCCAAGTAACAATTTTTATCTCATAAGACTCTAGTAGGGCTATCTTGAGAGTTCTTAAAGAATATTATTCTTATAATTTCAGTCTAGACCTAGAACACTAAAAGACCCTAGTGAGATCTTTACAAGCACAAAACAGCGCAATTACTAGAGTTAATGTCTTTACATCTAACAAGTCCCAATACTCAATTTTTCTTACGAAATATTACGAGTTTTTGGCTTCATTCCTGTTTTTTTCTTTAAATGCTACTAATCGTGTCATATTATTTTTTATTATTTTTTTCTTTTTTTTACGTAAAAAAGAATTTAATATTTTAAAAAATTTTAGGATATTATACACATTTTTTAAAAAGCTTCCCATTTAAATTCTATTACACGAAAAAGAAAGAAAGGTAGGAGGAAAGAAAAAATCATAAAAAAATTCAAATTCATATTTCAGTATGGTTTCAAATGTTAATGAGGAAGAATGTATGATTTTTCAAGCACATTTTGTATTTCCCTATAAGGTAAGTTGAATAGTGTCAGCTAACAAAAATGTTAGTAAAAGTAATATAAAGAATTATCTCATTTCGGTTATTTATGTATATGTTACTTATAAAATTGTTTCAAATAATTTCAGTTAGTTTTTAAGTTATTAAAACTAAATATGTATGTATGTACCTACTTCCAATCAATTTTTTTTTAAATAATTATTTTAAAACTATTTCAAACATGTTATATTGAACGCTTCAAAATTTTGTTGTGCACTTCTTTCATATTCTATTAACAGGTAAACAAGAGCAATCTATTTATAAAATGGCCCTGCCTGTGTATGAATCTTAATAGTAAACGCATACGGACAAAAATTTACATCCGTACCTACTACCTGTCATTTTACAATCGGAGTTTTTGAGTCATTTGCTACTAGTAAGAAACTATTTATTTCAAAAATAAAAAAGATATTCGAATCCGATCATAAAAATATATTATTGTCTTTTCCAAAACCCTTTAAAATTTTTTTTACTTAGATAATATATTAAGTTTTAAAAATTTTTCCTCCAAATAGAGGTAAAATTTAGAAGTGTATACAAAATTTAAAAGTAACGCCAACTAAAGATAATTAAAATATAAAAAATTTTTATAGATATTTTTTAATCCTATAATATCTTATATATTTTTTTTTTACAAAATTTTTAAAATTTAAAAATTGTTAAGCAAAAAATAAATATACTAATGTACATAAATTCGAACTATTCACTATAATTATTATATTCAAATAAAACTACAATTTTGAATTTCATAATTTTAATTTAATAATTTCTGTACAACCAATATTTTTCGGACTTAATTCCAAAAAAAAGAATTCTCAGCCTCATTTGGGTTAAAATTTATATAAGGAAAAATAACAATACTAAAATGGCCGTCCCTAACAACTAGACTTATAAAGGAATTCTTGTAAGAACAAAATTCTATAAGAGTTGACATCTCATAAAAAACTCTTTGTGAGTATTAAAATTTTTTATGGCTTGAGAGTAGTCTGAGAGTATATCTGCTGTGAGAGTAGTCTTTATTGTAAAAACCTTACGAGAGAAAAAAAAATCTGATGTAGTCAGCACATAACCGACCGCATTGTGTATTGTCTAGTTAAATGAAAGTGTTACAGAATATTATAAAAATGTCTGTTAAATACTTTTTTCCAATTTTTAGGACATTAGTAAGCTTATAGTTAACATACTTAGAAAAATGTAAATTTGGCTCTTAGTAGAGTTTCGCTTTGTGCTACCCGAGTTCCCTGAAATGCTCGCCAGTTAGTTTCGGTAACAACCAGAACTCAAATATCAAATTTCAAGAAATTCCATCAATTTGTTCTGTGGATATGGTGAAAAATGTAAAATCGGCCCGCAAATCAGTTCTCGAGCCCTGACCTTTTCAAAAAAGTTATATGTTCATTGCTTTAATATGAGGAATTCATATATTAAATTTCAATGAAATCGGTTGATTATTTCTCTTTATATACACAAAAGTGTATGTTTGGCCCGTAGTAAACGCCCAGTTGCTGATACCTGATTTTTTCCAAAAGTTAGGAATTTTTGCGTATGATCGAGCAAAGCTTATATATGAAATTTCAAGTAAATCGGTTGAATACTTTCTTCAAAATGGTGAAAAATGTAAAATCGGCCCACAAATCCGTTTTCGAGCCCTGATCTTTCCAAAAAATTTATATGTTCATTGTTTTAATATGAGGAGTTCATATATTAAATTTCAATGAAATCGGTTGGTTATTTCTCTTTATATACACAAAAATGTATATTTGCCCCGTAGTAAACGTCTAGTTGCCGATTCCTGATTTCTTCCAAAACATACGGATTTTTGCGGACGCTCGAGCTGAGCTTATATATAAAATTTAAAGTAAATCGGTTGAATATTTTCTTCAAAATGTTCAAAAATGTAAAACAGGCCCGCTAAAAAGTGCAGTTCCCGAGGCCTGATATATACCAAACGTTGATTGATCCGTGCCATGGTGGAAATAAACTTACATATAAAATTTCATCAAAATCGGTTCAGCCGAACTTGAGATACACGCGTGCACACACAGACCGACAGACCGACAGGTTGCTAAAAATAGTTTATTTACACTTCCCTACTATGGAGAAGTACGTTCCCACCGAAAACTCGATATGCAAAATTTGTTGCCATCACATAACCTACCTATTGTTTACACAATACGGTCGGTAAAAATATGAGAGTATCGGAGTATGGTATGAGAGTTTTATGAGATTTTTGGTCGATTTTTGCTTGGGATATACATTTTATAGTCTTGATATTAGAGTAACCGATCTTTCGTAAACTAATTAAAATTTTTTAATATCATATTAACTTTTTTGTATTAAGTTGGGTTTTAATATTTCCGTCTTTGATGGACACTAAAACGGAGTAATAAAATGCAATGGATTCTGTAAACCCTTAATTTGCGGATCCTTCCTTTAAATAATTCTTTACAAGAGGAGATGAATTTACGTAAGGCCTTAATTAAAGATAAATTAATTGACTCCGATCTACCTAAATCTACTTTGCCTTATAAATGTGAGTGCAACTTATTTATGGACAAGATTGATCGGACTATAACTTCGTAGTTCGGGAAAATTTCAGAATCAATTTATAATATACACTTCCTGCCAAAGGCAATTTTGTAAAAATCTATGACATGCTTTCAAATTACTTAAAACTTGAAATCTTCCCAAACTGCTAACTACTCACGTCAAAATGTAGTTGTTTATAAGTCACTTGAAGATACTTCACATATTTTTGTTCGAAATGATATGGTAAAATCATCTTTACAGCCAGTATATGACGGTTCTTTCGAAGTAGTCGAATGTGGAGGAAATTATTTTATTGTAAGGCTCAAAAATAAAACCTATAAGATCTATTTTGTGAAGGATTTGGACGTGCTGGGTTAAATATACTATAATGAAACTCACCCTGGTAATCATTCAAGAAGTGCTATTTTAATTAAGAAAACTATAAAGCATAATGAAGAATCTAAAATAGAAGCGGAGAAGGTTCAGTTTGTTATAGTTAAAATTGAGTCTACCAAGAAGAACTTTATTGTTGGTTCAGTATATTGTTCAACAAGATGTAACATAAAAAATGTTATTTTTAAGGATCTCCTATGAGTGGGTGAAAATGGACTCTTACTGGAAGATGACTATAATGTCAAACATGTGGATTGGTACTCCAGGTTGACCTCAACTACAAGAAGAAATTTAAGCGAAGCTTTTCGGGAATCGGGATGTTCCTTTCATTCTACTGGCTTTTCAAGCTTTTATATTCCGGCTTATTGGTCTACTGATGTAACAACAAAAAGCAAAAAAAAACAATAAAAATTAAATGATCTTATTTTTGAGCAATAAGATTAATGAAAATAGTGAACAAGAATTTTGCGCACAAAATTAATATGCACCAATAGAACCGACGGCTCCGGACACAATTATTATATCTTAAAAATATATGTTTTCAGAAGAACAAAAAACTTCTCATTTTGTTAAATAAGAAGCTTATTTAAAAAAATGAGAAGTATATTGTATATATATAAAGTTTTTTGTATATATATGTGTTTTTGTATTTTATAAACGACCGTATTGTGTAAACAATAGGTAGGTTATGTGATGGCAACAAATTTTGCATATCGAGTTTTCGGTGGGAACGTACTTCTAGATAGTAGGGAAGTGTAAATAAACTATTTTTAGCAACCTGTCGGTCTGTCGGTCTGTCCGTCTGTCGGTCGGTCGGTCTGTCGGTCTGTGTGTGCACACGTGTATCTCAAGTTCAGCTGAACCGATTTTGATGAAATTTTATACGTAAGTTTGTTTCCACCATGGCACGGATCGATCAAGTTTTGGTATATATCAGGCCTCGGGAACTGCACTTTTTAGCGGGCCTGTTTTACATTTTTGAACATTTTGAAGAAAATTTTCAACCGATTTACTTGAAATTTTATATATAAGCTCAGCTCGACCTTCCGCAAAAATTCGTATGTTTTGGATGAAATCAGGCATCGGCAACAAGACGTTTACTACGGGCCAAATATACATTTTTGTGTATATAAAGAGAAATAATCAACCGATTTCATTGAAATTTAATATATGAACTCCTCGTATTAAAACAATGAACATATAAATTTTTTGGAAAGATCAGGGCTCGAAAACGGATTTGCGGGCCGATTTTACATTTTTCACCATTTTGAAGAAAGTATTCAACCGATTTACTTGAAATTTCACATATAAGCTTTGCTCGATCATACGCAAAAATTCTTAACTTTTGGAAGAAATCAGGCATCAGCAACTGGGCGTTTACTACGGGCCAAATATACACTTTTGTGTATATAAAGAGAAATAATCAACCGATTTCATTGAAATTAAATTTCATTGAAAATTTTCTGAACTGCTTCAATCGGTTCAATTTTGATATGACAATTTTTTATTCTGCAAAAAAAACTATTGACGAAATAGGTCCCTTTCGTTTGCTATGTATTAGAAGAAAAATGAAAATTTAAAGGCATTTAATTGCTCCTTTTTAGGCTCTTCTAACTAAATTCTTAAAAATAATTTTTTGCAGAATTAAAGTTCATCTTTAACAACTAAAAATTTTACTTTTGTAGATTTATTGGTTAAATGATGTTTTGTTATACGTATATACAAAAACGTAATCAATAGCAGCAAATAATTATTATTTCTATACTATGATTTTTCTCAATCTTGGAATAATTTCGCAGTATACAAAATTTTAACAATGTTTTAAAAATCTACACATACTACCTAATTGGCATATTTTAAAGTGTTGTATTAATGCTAAATTAGCACTCATTAATTAAACTACTCAATATTTTCTTGAATATAAACATTTTTCAGTAAAGTTTTCATATTTACTCTATAAAAATTTTTCAATTTAAAATTTATTTTGATTTTTTTTTCGTAATTTAACTCAGTACCCTTTTAAATGGAAATGAGGAAGGTCTCTGTCGATCGATTTGCTACAAATTTAAGGAAATATATTTTTAACAATATTTATTTTCAATGCAAACTTCCTTCTTTTGGCTTTTTTTTCTGCAAACATCAAAATAAAACTTTAAAATTTATTTATATGAAAATATTTTTTGCTATTTTAGATTTAAATGACTTAAAACATAAAAGGACGGTAATAACTTTTTTTTCTTCAAATGAACTCTACACATTTTCCTAAGAGCAGAGAAAACCTAGTCTTAAATAAAAGGAGTAAAATATCACATTGCTTTGTTGCACACAAGAACAAAATAGAATATCCTTCACTAACGAATATTTGCTCCACAAAAACCTAACGTATAATATTTGTTTCTTCGACAAAATTTTATAACCACATTTTGATTAAAAAATATAAATCATTTTTTTTTACCGACAGTATTGTGTATACAATAGGTAGGTTATGTGATGCTAACAAATTTTGCATATCGAGTTTTATTATTGTATTTTTAGCAACCTGTCGGTCCATCGGTGTGTCGGTCTGTCAATCTGTCGGTTTGTCGGTCTCTCGGTCTGTCGGTCTGTCTGAGCACGCGTGTATCTCAAGTTCGGCTGAACCGTTTTTGATGAAATTTTATATGTAAGTTTATTTCGAGAAATATTCAACCGATTTCATTGAAATTTAATATTTGAATTCCTCGTATTAAAGCAATGAACATATAAATTTCTTGGAAAGATCTGGGCTCGAAAACTGATTTGCGGGCCGATTTTACATTTTTCACCATATCTACGGAACGAATTGATAGAGTTTCTTGAAATTTGATATTTGAGTTCTGGTTGTTACCGAAATTAACTGGCGAGCATTTCAGGGAATTCGGGTAACAAACAACGCCAAATTTACATTTTTCTAGGTATGTTAACTATAAGCTCACTTATGTTCTAAAAATTAGAAATAAGTATTTAACAGACATTTTTATAATATTCTGTAACATTTTCACTTAACTAGATAATACACATTGCAGTCGGTTATGTGCTGACCACATCAGACTTTTTTGTTCAGTGTTATTTATAATAATATAATAAACTTATAACATATTATATAAACTAGAAGCCCTTATTGCGAATCGCACTATTTTCAAATATTTTTAAAAACAAAATTTTAAAAACGATTCTAAATGACTTCGTAGAATCGGTGGTCACCTGTGGTGACTTACTTTAAGTCCCTATATCATATGGGTAATCTTACAATTTAGAGAAACTAAGCATATGTATAAGTAAAAGAGCAACAAACATATATAAAATTTTAACCGTTTTTTCTGGAGAAATCAAATTTATCCCTGCGTTTATAGTTGCGTTAGTTATTCTTATGTTCAGCAAAGATTAAACGCATATACTTACATAGATTTTATTAGGTTCATCATTTTTGGGATTTTGGATTTGCTCACTGGTAATACATTGAGACTCAACGTATTAAAATATGAGTACATGTACATTAGTAATTCATTTAATAAAGGAAGGAAAATAAAACTTAAACAAGGCTTATCGTTTGCTCGCAAAATATAAAAATTACATCCATATAATTTCGAACCATAAAGATGTGAGATCATTATATACATAATGTTCAAGACAATAACAAATAAAGCATTAATATTTAGATGCCACAAAACATCTGATGTCTTTGATAAAAGCTGACATTTATTTGGGTTAAGATTAATTCGATTTTTCGAACCATAAAATATGTGAGATCATTATATTTGATTCAAAAATCTTTAGCAAATAGTTTCATTGTGACAATTAATTACGTTTATAAATATTTGGCAAATATTTTTTTTTAGTAATTAATTTGTTCATTAATACTATTGTTTTTTTCTTAAAATTTAACTTAAAACAAATTAATAATTTTAATGAAAGTGTACATAATTTTATAAACTGATTAATACGTTTTCCGACAAAAACAAAACAATTACCACAAATACGCTATTTCTTATGGAAGTAAACTAAATATACAAAGTTAAAACCGCCAGCTGTCAAATCGCTCGAATAAGGTTTTCATTGAGTCCATTCCGCTTTTCTTACTTTGCTTAAAAAGCTTTCAAAGGAAGTGCAGTTATTATTGCTCCAATTTTTTACAGTTTATATACATAAATTTCATGTATCAATTCTTCATTCATGAACATGGTGTCTGAACATGTGCATGAACATGAACATATTTGACAGTTTATTTTCGAGTATTCTGAATAATTTTTTATGATTAACTAATCGATAATTCTAGATACGTACATTCAAATGTAAATGTAAAATTTATTGATTCAAACGCAAACCACCTAACTCGAAATAAAACAAAAATGAGTTATTTAGATCATTCAATTTTTCATTTCCCGTTCTGTATTCTCACAAAATATGGTTAAGCTACGATTATTGTAGCCGAAATTATTGCGAAATTATATATCACCTAAGTCGAAATGTGTAACAAATAGTAGTCATGCGCAAAGGCAATAATTGTCTAAATATAGTTAAGACTAAAAAATATAAAAAGACGGACGGACGCTGAGCTGAGCAAGAATATATATATGTCCATATCGCAGATGACTCCTTCAAGTAGTTACAAACTCCATAGCAAAGTTAATATACCCTTCACGAAGTGCAGGGTGTAAAATGATATTATTAGATCTCAAAAGAACAAATTTTTTTGTTTAATTATGTACTTTTTCGTAATTATTTTTAAGACCATTTCTTATTTTAAGTTTTATCTTAAAAAATATTAGGAAAAAAACATATCTACATGTATATTACATTGGATAAATTAGAAAAGAATCTAAGAGAGGAACAAGCGGGCTTTCGCCAGAACCGGAGCTGTGCCGAACACATAAACACTATGAGACTGATTATCGAGCAATCAGCAGAATGGAACAGTCCTCTGTACGCAGCTTTAGTCGACTTCGAACGTGCCTTCGACACGATCAGGCGAGACGCAATCTGGGCTGCGCTAAAGAAAAATAGAATCCCTACCAAACTAATAAAACTTATTAAGGCGCTTTATAACGATGCCGAGTCAGTGGTGTTACACAATGGCAAGATCAGTTCCCTAATCAGAACAACAGTTGGTGTCAGACAAGGATGCCGCTATTTCCATTGCTGTTCGTCACAGTACTGGATAAATGTATGAGGGAAACAGCATCACTACGAAAGGGAATCAGCTGGCAGCTCACACATAAATTACAAAGGCTGGAATATGCCGACGACATCGTTCTACTGGCTCACTCATAACACATAAACATATTGGTTGAAAGAACAGAAATAATTGGTCTCAAAATAAACAAGGAAAAAACCAAGTTAATGAGAATTAATAATACTAGCCAGGCCACCATATACGTACAGGGTGTTCCGATAGAGAAGGTATCCGAGTTTGAATGTCTAAGCAGTACAATTACAACGGATGGAGGAACTGCTAAAGACATAGAACATAGGATCGCTAAGGCTAGGTGCGCATTTAGCAGGCTATGGGCAATCTGGAAATCTACTCAAATAGCACGCGGAACCAAAATAAGAATATTCAACGCATGTGTTAAAATCCAAAGCTAACATGCAAAAAATACAGATCTTCGTTAACAAATGCCTCAAAATTATATGTAGAATATTCTGGCCAAGAAGAATTATGAATCAAGAACTATGGCTGGTGACAAAACAAGAACCAATAGAGACACAAATAAGAAGGAAAAAATGGAGATGGATTGGCCACATTCTAAGACGCCCAATAACATCGGTTGCACGTCAAGCTCTGGAATGGGGGCCCCAAGGTCGAAGAAATGTGGGAAAACCAAAAGAGACTTGGAAAAGAAGTGTGCACAAAGAAATAGAACATGGGCACAATTAAAGAGACTGGCAAAGAACAGAGATAACTGGAGAGGCTATGTTGAAGCCCTATGTTCCCTAGGGGAATAACAAGGATAAAAAAAAAAAAAAAAGAAACATGTATATTACGGGTGTGTTTTGGAAGAAAGAAAGTAAACTTAAAATATCTCAGACACAGAATGGAACACAATTTCAAAACTACAGACATAATACTTGCAAAGCTTGCCATGCAAGCACACACGACTAGTTCAAGATGTAATTTTATTATTATGAAAATATTATTGTTTAAAATTTAGAATACAAAAAATATTTTATTATTCATTTCAGAAATTTTAATGCTTTTCTAAAATTAAAATATAAGACTGTAGTGCACTTTTAGGTTGACAATTATTAGTAATCAAAAATAAACGTTCTAATTTTGCCTTATTAAAAATTTTAAAATAAAATACGTAAAAATTTGTATGAGTAAAAATTTTCCAAAACAGAGATGATAATATCTAATAATAATCGGTGTGCAAATGAGTATACATTCATAATCTATATTATATTATACAAGCCAAATCCGATAGCGCAACCATCGAGTATTTTCGCTTATATTCTTCATCTTCGGAAGAACAACATAGAAAAAGAAAACGAAAAAAATAAAAACAAAAACGAAAAAAAATAGAGTTGAAAGTGTCAACTCTGTGATATCTGTACGAATTTGTTATCCTATGTGCGCGAATAAAGATGCCGTAACTGACTATGGGACAGACTATCACTTTAAGTTGCAATATTACCATATTAATATATGCAAAATTTCAGCACTGTGTTTTTCAAAATACTGTGTGTGCTAAACTACTATTGAAGTTGTACGGCAGGTATCAGAAGGAGTCAAGCAGCTTAAACGACTTTTATCAAACACATTGGCCGCACTAATATATTTATACTTGTACGAAATTTCAAAACTTTCACAGTGTCGAAGATATAGAAAAATAAATTTTGAAGTTGTGTGACAGCTACCCAAAGCAGTACCGCAACCATGTCCAATTTAAACAAGGTTCTGCCACTTACTACAATAAGTTATTTCTGAAAATTTGGTTAACTTAGTTCAGTTAGTTTTTGAGTTATCGCTGGAACGGACGGACGGACAGACGACGCTGATCAAAAACATACACTTGATTCTATATCTCAGACCGTTATTTCTTAGCGTCACAAACGGTAAGGTAAATTTAGTATGCCTTCGAACATACATTCGTACGGGTATAATAATTCTGAATTCTGCCAACATTTTAGGTATTTATATCATAGTAAAAATTTGTAAACAGATTTGTTGCACAACTTTTTATACCCTGCACTACGTGAAGGGTATATTAACTTTGCTATGGAGTTTGTAACTACTTCAGGAAGTAATCTGCGGTATGGACAGATGTATAGACATGTCCGTCCGTCCTTCCGTCCGATCGCACGATAACTCAAAAACGAAGAAAATGCAATCGACATCCAACTTTCACAACTTGTTTCCTTTGTGCCAAGGACGAACCCTATGGTAATTGGACTAATTCGGACAACGGGTTCATATAGCTGGCACACAACACAAAGATTTCATTTTAAATACTTCAAAAACTAACAAATGTATCAATATAAAATTTTGTATACATCTGTCCAATTATATTTTACATATGTTCTAAAAATTTTAATGGGATAGGTACACCGGTTCGGGTTGCTGCAATACAACACCAAAAGCAAATTTTTTATATTCGGCAAAATAATAAAGTCAGATTCATGAAACTTGGGAATCTTGTGTCCAATTATAGGTTAGATATATTTCTGAAGTTTTGGTGGAATTGCTTGACAGGTTCGATTAGCTCCTATACAAATCTAAAAGCTTATTTTAGATATTTCGAAAAATAATAAAGTCAGATTCATGAAACTTGGCAGTTGTGTGTCCAGTTATAGGTCAGATATATATGCGAAGTTTTAGTTGAATTGTTTGACAGATTCGGGTACCTGCCATACAACTCCAAAGGCTAATTTTAAATATTTGGAAAAATAATAAAGTCAGATTCACAAAACTTGGCAGTCTTGTGTTATAGGTCAGAGATATTTCTGAAGTTTTGGTGGAATTGCTTGTCGGTTCGAGTAGGTCCCATACAAGTCCAAAAGCTTATTTTAAATATTTGGAAAAATAATAAAGCCAGATTCATGAAACTTGGCAATTGTGTGTCCAATTATAGATCAGATATATTTCTGAAGTTTTGGTTGAATTGCTTGACAGGTTCGAGTGGCTCCCATACAAGTCCAAAAGCTTTTTTTAAATATTTGGAAAAATAATAAAGTCAGATTCATGAAACTTGGCAGCTGTGTGTCCAATTATAGATCAGACAAATCCGTGAAGTTTCTATAGAATGGTTTAAAGGTTTGAGTAATTGCTATACAAGAACGAAAGGTGCCGGGTATAATTCAGTTGGTTTATATTAACTGAAACGTTTTTACTTGTTTATTTTTGTGTTATGTTTATTTTCTTATAAGTTTAATAAGCCTGTTACGCAACGCAGAGGCGATAACATTCATTTCTGTATCATTAATTCTTAATATTATTGTTTTGTTATTAATTTTCCGCAAAATTAATAAAACCAGCAAAGAAATATAATTGAGTCATAATATTAACTCATATGAAATAAAGTAACACCCAAAAGAGTTTTTTTATGTTTGGTTTTGCTCATAAACGTAAGTAGTCAAAAAAGTTTTTATGCATTTATATTATGTTATAATAGAAAACAATGTCAAACAATGTACATATGTATACAATAATTAGGGTTCAATTAGCTTACAGACACATCCGACAAATGTAAATATCAAATAAATAAAACAAAAAATTCGGGCCAAGTTTACATTTTTGTAAAATACGCATATAAAGAGAAAAATCGCATATAAAGGGAACGCATATAAAGAGAAAACATTACCCAATTTCCGAGAAATTTAATGTTCACATTCGGGGTGTCAACACCATGAACTTATCAATTTTTTAGAAATGTCAGGGTTCGAAAGCCGATCAAGGGGATTTGTTATTTTATTTATGAAGCTAATTTGTACAATTTCTTAAAATTAAAAGTTTGTGTTCTGTTTGCTACCGAAACTAACCGAAGAATTTTTCAGGAACCGAATAGTTAGCATAAATTGAGCCTCTGATAAGAGTTAAATTTATATATTTTTGGGTATGTTAACTAAAAGCTTACTAGCCTTCCTAAAATTTGTTAGTAGTATTTGAAAGGCATTTTTGTAGTCTCATGCAACATTTTAGCTAAACTAGAAAATATCTTGCTGTCATGTGTTCGCATCAGATTATTTTTTGATGTAAATCAACATAATGTTTGCGAAAAATATTATAGCTTATTACGTTAGTTAATATGTTAAGTTTATGTAGAACATAATGTCTATATCACATCTGTATGTTTTGCTTTATTTCAATATAAATTTATTCTTCCAGAGTATTACTAAATTATTCATACTAAACATGTGATTCATGCATATTGTACTGGTATTAGAGCCAGCCGACAATGCATAGAGAGGTCAACTTTGTATTTTTGTTTTGAAACTTAAGATCATGTAACATGTTTATTTCAAATTATTACTTATTGATTTACATAATGAGCACTGCGGGTATATGGATGTAATTTTTTATATTTTGTGAGCCGACGATAAGCGTTATCGTTTTTATTTTCCTTCCTTTTTTAAATGAATTACTAAAATGCCAAAAATAACGAACATAATAAAACCTATGTAAGTATATGCGTTAATCGTTGCTGAACATACGATTATGTAACGCAACTATAAACGCAGGGATATATTTGATTTCTCCGGAAAAAACGGTAAAATTTTATATGTTTGTTGCTCTTTTACTTATACATATGCTCAGTTTCTCTAAATTGTAGGATTACCCATGTGATATAAGGACTTAAAGTAAGTCACCACAGGTGAGTACGGACTCTACGAAGTCTTTTAGAATTGTTTTTATAAATTTGTTTTCAAAAATATTTGTAATTTCTAGTATAATAATATTATTTTTTTATATGAATGTGGAATACAAAATTTGCCACCGAAATTGCATTTGTTCCTTCTTTAATTATTTTACGAATCTATTTTGCTGTCTTTTCGTGAAAAAATATTAAACTGTAATAACCGCAATCACATCTGCTAAATATTAACAATAACAAAGGAAAGAATTTATTGTTATTTTGTAAGTTTGAATGCACTTTAAGTATAAAGCTGTTTTATTTTCAAAATATCATGCTTTTGTGAATTTCAAAAATATTTTTGTAGCTCTATTTTGTATTATTGGTAGGTCAGTCAGGTATCATTAGGTAGGCTATTTAAATATCTGCTCAAGTTTTGCACCCCATATGACCCCATATGTTACCGCTCTATTTAACAAAGTATAATATAAAAATCATTTTTTTTTGCTTAAGTTGTGTGCAGTTCAACTTGTGGTATCCAACTAAGCAGAAAGCCGATTATTATGCCGAGATATTTATACCACTCAACGCTATAAATTTTGCCACCTTTATGCAAAATTTTGAGATGAAATGTAAATTTTTAGATACATTTAATATGACGTATTTCTTTTTGTTTATGTATTTCCTTTTATTAGTTTTGCAATTTATGTATAGCCATCAATTTTGATATATTTACTACATTTGAATTAATTTTTAATATCAATTCATATATCAATTTCATTGAATAAATAGCAACCAAGTCTCTTGTATATATAAATTTTTAACCAGACGAATGACTTTTTAGAAACTTATTTATTAACAAACAGAACAATGTTGGTTCAAACTTATCACACCAAAATAAATTTTTTTTTATATAACTCACATAGTTATTTCATTCTACTGTATTTATATCTGTGTTCTAAGTAACTTTCAAACCAACGATATGATTTACCTCTGAAGCAATATTCATATAAAATTCGTAGTAAAATTTTCAGGTCCACGGAATCAAATACTTTAGCTAGATCGCATAAAATAATTATTTTTACCGACTGCATTGTGTATACAATACGTAGGTGGTGTGATAGCAACAAATTTTGCATACCGTGTTTGCGCTGGAAACACACTTCCCCATGGTAGGGAAGGATGCTGTCGGTCTGTGTGTGCACGCGTGTACCTCAAGCTGGACTAAACTGATTTTGACGAAATTTTATACGTAAGTTTATTCCGACTATGCACGGATTGATCAATTTTTGGGATATATCAGTCCTCGGAAACTACACATTTTAGCGGGCCAGTTTTACATTTTTGATCATTATGAAGAAGATATTCAACAGATGTACTTGAAATTTCATATATAAGCTTCATTCGAAGCTTTTGGAAGAAATCAGGTGTTAGCAACTAAGTTTTTTTATTTTATTTATTCATTTATTTAGTGTTAAGTACTATTATATACAAAATTACTCATAATTTAATAAAAATTAATTTAAAAAGAAAACAAAAAATTTGCATCCATTTGAAAAAAAAATCAATAAAAGTTATTCTAACTAGATTTCAAAAAATCAATTACTTGAAATTTAAATTTTACATAATTATCAATAGATTTAATATTATTAGGCAATTCATTATACATTTTTAATCCATTATATAAAACAGTGTTTTTTGAACTTTCCGTTCTAAAAAAAGTTAATCTAAAATTAAAAATATTGCGCAAATAATAATGCTGAACATCTTGCACATATATAAGCCTGCTACTCAAATATTGCGGTAAAAGATTATGCTTCATTTTAAATACAAACAGCAGCACATTTAGCTTAAATTTTTGCTTTATATCCAGCCATTTCAGCGTGTGTAACATATACCTAATTGGCGTTAATCTGTTGCATTTCAAAATAATGCGCATTCCTCTATTTTGTAGTTTTTGTAACCGATTCTGCATTTCATTAGAAGTAAAAGCTATCACAGTAGAACAATATTCGAAATGAGGTTTTACCATAGTGTTGAATATATTAATAACAGAATTCATCGATAACTGATTTCTTATTCTCCACAAAAAATTCAACTTTTTTGAGATTTTTTTACACATGTAATCAACATGGCTCTTGAAATTCAATTTATCGTCAATCATGACACCCAAATATTTAATTTTTTTTACAATTTCAATGTCTTGATTATCAATTTTTAAATGATTTTGCAACACTCCATTTATCATCATAGCTTTTGTTTTATTTATGTTTAAGCTTAATTTATTTTGCTGAAACCAGTGGCTAATTTTTCCTAGATCTGCATTCATTTTTGCTGCACATTCATCTACTGATTCTCCTTCAAAGTATACCAACGCGTCATCTGCAAAAAGCATAACTTTAACAAAATTCGTTACGTTCTCCATATCATTTATGAAAATCAAAAATAAAAGCACGCCTAACACGGACCCCTGACGAACCCCTATCGGGATCATTTCTGATGGTGAAAGTATGTTATCAACTTTTACTCTTTGACGTCTGTCGCTAAGATAGCATTCAAACCATTTGTGTTCTATGCTTTTAATGCCATAATTATCCATTTTTCTAAGTAACAAGCTTCTGTCAACTGTTTCAAATGCTCTCCTAAGGTCAATGAACACTGCAACTATGATCTTTTTTTCATTTATTGACATTTTTCAATTGGACAGAACCAAATTCAAAAGTGTTTCGCAACTGTGCTTTCTACGAAAACCAGATTGATTTTCTGATATCAAATTAGATCTTTCTAAATACTCTAGTTGCATACTTATTATTTTCTCCAAAATTTTTGCCTCTGTCAATATCATATTAATCGGACGAAAGTCACCACATTTCTTTGAATTTTTAATTTTTTGAACTGGAATTACCACTGAATCTTTCCATACATCTGGATATTTCCCTGCTCTAATTGAATCATTAATAATGTCTAGTAAAAATTCTCCAACGATGTCAAAATTATCTAAAAGTATTGTAATATTCATTAAATTTACATCTTTTTTCTTATTCATTTTTTTCATTATTGATTTTAAGTTTGCAATATTAATCTCATTGAATTTGAACACACTATTACAATTGTTCACATTGTTACGAAACTCCATATGTGGAATACTATTATTTATGTTTTTAATGCTCTCAATAAAAAATTCATTAAATTTTGTAGCAATATTCACTGTTTCCGTAACTTTAGTATTATTAAAAATTATTTCTTTTATTGTATCACATTTGTGTTTTTTTAAAACATGGCATTTTATAATCTTCCACATCGACTTTTGGTCTGTCGCGTTGGACACCTTATCAATCAAATATTTATTCTTCGCTTCTTTAATTTTGTTTGAGTATAAATTTCTTATTTGCCTGTATTTTCGCCATTCAGTCTCATTATTAACCCACAAAGTTCTCCTATACTGGTCAATTTTACTATTTTTTAGCACTTGTAAATCTCTAGTAAACCAAGAAGTCGATGCAGATTCGATATTTTTAAATATTAAAAATTCATCAATTACATTTTTTAAATTCCAACTAAAAATTTGTGCTTTTGTGTTCCCATCTACAAAAAATCTAGTGTTTATCTGACTGAAAAATAATTTATTTCTAAATTTCTCTTTATTATATCTCAATATTTTTATTTTTGCAATATCTCTTTTAATTTTTTTCTTAGCCTGAATTTCTACAGAAATGCTTTCATGATCGCTTATTTTAAATCTATTATCTACCATTATGTTAATTTTATTAGAATTATTTGTAATGACATAGTCAATCAAGGTTGAACTATTTTTTGTTATTCTAGTAGGAACATTCACAATTTGTTTATAACCAGCATCAGCAAAAATTTGATTCATTCGAGTTTTTTTATTCGTGTTGCTAAACCAATCAATATTAAAATCTCCCATAATTACAATGTCATTTTTAAACTCAACTAACTTCTCCAACATTCCTTTAAAAGTATTAAAAAATTCATCAAATCTATACAGTTGGTTCGGTGACTTATACAAAATTCCTAAAATTAAACTTTCAGCATAATTGTGTACATTGATCAAGAGACACCACAAATTCACACCTATAATAATTTCTTCTATTATTTCATACTTCCAAGTGCTTTTTATATAAAATAACACCCCACCAGTATGACGACTACTTGAATCAGTTCGAATTATGTTATAATTATTAAGGTGAATCAGAGTATCATCATCTTCAATAATCAAATGTGTTTCTGAAAGTGCTATAAATTCAAATTCGTGACCATATACTATCTCTTCCAATTCAGTAAAATTATTGATTGCACCTTGTATATTTAAACATAAACATTTAAAAGTACTATTATCTTTTCTTATATTATCATCTATTAATTGCTAGAATATTTTTTTCCTTTCTATCTCAACTTTTTTTTTATATACATTGCAGTTAAAATCAAAGGCACTGTGATTAATATTTAAATTCATATTCATATCTCTATTCACACGCTCACAATTGCAACATTTTTTCTCTTTATTATTACATTCATGCCCAATGCTATATTCCTCCGCACAGTCACCACAAATTTTTCTTACAGAAGTACATTTCAAAATATCATGTCCATAACCCAAACATTTAAAGCATCTCTTAATATACAGACCATCAAATATTTTACTTACATCCCATCCCGCTTTAACCTTGCCTACATTCATTACTTTATTATAAGATTCTATATCTATTTCTACAATAGCAACATATGGATTAAATTTATACTTGTTTTTAAATAAGGCTTTCATACTTATATCACTATTTTTCAACACCTCATTTTGCATTTTCAACTTTCTAACTAAATCTTCCTCTTCTATCTCATCAGATATGCCTAAAATTTTTATTCTAGGTTTTCTACCACTGGCAATTTTTATTTCATATGCATCTTTCAATTTCTCTTCAGCTACAGACTTTAATTTACTCACAGTTTCATTATTTTCACATGCAACTACTACAGCTCCATTTTTCGCATTCTCAATACTAGACACAGATAAATTATTTTCTACAATATCAATACTCTGCCTAATATCGTCTTTGGTTTGCTTATTATTTTGTTTTTGTTTTGGCTTAATTATAATATTCGAACATTTTTTTGTTATTTCTGCATAAGAAGGCTTAAGCGAGTTAATGCATACTTGCTTAACTCGTTCGATCATTTCATTAGAACATTCATTATTATTACTACTCTTTAGTATTTCATTAAAAGATTCTCTTTGCTTATCAAAACCATGTTTAAATTCACCAATGCCCTCCTCTATTGCAGCAATGTGTAGTTCAATTATTCTTATTTTATTATTTCTGTCCTTACAATAATTACACATTAATACAACATACTTGTTAGTATTTAATAAATTGATATCATGTGCTGCTAAACCAACACATTTAACATGAAATGATAAACCGCATCCACCTTTACACAATATAGACTCGGGTTTCGATCGTGAAAAAGTCTCATTACATATTATACAATTTTCTCTCATTATAAATACACATTCAAAAATTTTCGAAGTTAGAAAATCAAGCTGTAAATTTATTGTCTTTCTCCAAATACAAAATAAATTTAAAAATGGAGTGTGCAAAATCGAAGAAACAAAATTTTATTTTTACTTTTTTACCTTCTCAAAACAGGTTTCAAATGTTGATCTATTTTTCAATTTCTGTCTAATCAGTTTAGAATAAAATTTCTTCTTAATTCAGTACATCAAAACGTGCCGTTGATTTTATATTAATTTTTACTTTCGGAACAAAAATTTTTAATTTATGTGTTCTATTGTAAGTAAATATACGTATATAACTACTATATAAATAGTACTAATATACGTAAAGTAATAAACAATGAAATTTAATATCTGAGGGCCGATTTTACATTTTTTATCATATCTATGGAATGAATTGAATACTTGAAATTTGATATTTGAGTTCTGGTGGTTACCGAAACTAACTGCGACGAGCATTTCAGGGACTAGGTCTAGAAGTCTTAATAATGGTAGTAGTAGGTTCTCAAACAGTAACGGCAATGAACATAACAACAACGTCAATTATATAAATAAAAACAAAGGCAGTGGGGATCATAAACGTTGGTATCATGCTAGATTTTGCGACAGAGCACAAAAATATTTTTGCACGTCGACTAATAATGGATCACGGGCAGCAATGAATGAAACAAAAAACTAATCGATAATACCTTGTGCGCGGCAACAAGGTATTGTAAAATTTTTGGGTGTCTCTTTGTTAGAGATCCTGTTATTGGAATTCGTTTTCTTATCAACATTGGTGCGGAGATTTCATTGATACCGGAGGGTATCTGTAAATTCCATCGTCAAAAATGGGATGTCACATTGGTTGCAGCAAATGGTGCTCCGGTTGCAACTTTCGGCTGCAAAGCCCTTTCTCTTAGCTTGAACCTTCATCGTAGTTTTGACCATGTTTTTACAGTCGCTGCGATAGACACGGCAATCATTAGCGCTGATTTTTTGTACAAATTTAAATTATTATTAGATTTGAGGGGCAAAAAGTTAATAGATCAAACGACTTCTTTGGAAATAAAGTGTATTTTTGGCAATATTACGAGTTCCACACCCAAATTATGTCGAATTAAAAACGAGTTTGAGTCAATAATAGCAGAATTTCCGTGATTTTAATGTCAGTGTTAGGCACCATATCAACATACAGGGTGCGCTACCGACTGCAAGTCCACGTCGTTTGGACTCACATAGATTAGAAATCGCAAAAAATGCCGTCGGAACCTTGTGCAGCTTCTTCTCTGCATGGTGCCAAATAGTCTGTAAATAAGTGGAGGTCATGTGGCGACTAAAGGCGTCTTAACGCTGTCACCACTTTTTAACCTGGTCCGTGCTTATCATCAAATCCCTGTAGCAGACGGGGGCGTTCCCAAAATCGCTGTAATTACACCTTTCGGCTTAATTGAGTTTTTGCGCATGCTTTTAGGTTTGAAAATGCTGCACAGACCTTCCAAAAATTCATAAATAAAGTCCTAAACGGATTAGATTTCTTATTCATTTATTTGGATGGTATATTTATAGCTCGTAAATCAACACAGGACCATAAAATACATTTGCGTACTCTTTTCGAACGTTTAGGTTAGTTTGGTATAAATATTAATGTGCAGAAGGGCGAATTCGGAAAATCTGAAATCAATTTCCTTGGCAAACGATAACTGGGGCAGGTATTTCTCCTTCAAAGGACAAAACTGAACTATTAACAATTTTCCGCCACCTAATTCATTAAAAAGATTAAGAACGTTTCCTGGGTATGGTAAATTTTTATCACAGGTTCGTAACCGAAATAACGGCAGCGTCAATTCCACTTTATGATCTTTTGAAAATGACGAACAAAAAACAGGTCTCAGGGAATTTATTTGGTATGACTTATGTCAACAATCGTTCGACAACATTAAAAACAGCGTATATATCGACGCATCCAGCGACGCTGTGGAAGCTGTTCTGCAGCAAAATATAGAGGGAAAATCCGAACTCGTAGCTTTCTTTTAAAAAGATGGACTTCCGTGCAAAGAAAGTATTCTACGTTTTACAGGGAACTTTTAGCCATTTATCTCGCAGTCAAACATTTTATTGCACAGTTTACGAATGATATTCGTTATTGGCAGACCCTCTTTCAAGATCTTTTATAATTCGGTTGAACGAGTTGACATACCAATAACAATCACTAATTTTCTCAAGAAAAACTAAGGGATGCAACCATAATACAGTTCATTAACGATACAAAAAACAAAGTTGTCATTTCGGTTGAAGACCAAGAGATTTGGTGTGAAACATCAAGTGGTACAAACCGACCTTTCGTGCCGCTTGTAATGCGCAGAAACATTTTTCTTTCTTTACATAATCTTTTGCATCCTTGAATTCGGGAAAATACAAAATTATTGAGTTCCAAATATTTTTGGCCCAATATCAATAAAGACGTGGGACTATGGACAAAAACTTATAATAATTGTCAGAAAGTAAAAATAACTGGGCACACTGTGTCTCCTCATGGATCATTTGAGGTTCCGAGAGGTAGATTCGACCAAGTACACTTGGATTTGGTTGGTTCGCTACCACCCCACGGGGATACACATATCTTCTTACTATTAAAGACCGTTTTTCCTACTAGCCTGAAACCATTCCTCTCAGGAACATTTCCGCAAAAAATGTCTGCGATAATTTCACGCGCCATTGGATTTCTAAATATGGGGTATCCATTTCTGTTACAATGGACCAGGGTACACAATTTGAGTCGCTTCTATTTAGACAATTGTCAAATGTATTAGGAATAGGCAAAATTAGAACCGCCACTTATCACCCACAATCCAATGGATTCATAGAATGATTTCATAAACAATTAAAGACTTCGATGCGAGTATTTCATGACCCCAAGAAATGGTTCGAATCTCTTCCATGGATTTTTTCAAGTGTTTGCCTGCTCAGTTACTCTATGGCCAAGCCGTGCGTTTACCTGGTAAATGAATCGCCCCTAAAGAGCTAATTTCCTCTGAACTGAGAAACGAAAAGGCTTCGGAAATTCAAAATAATAATTAGCAATATCAAACTAGATTATTGTAAAATAAGGAAACAGACAAACATTTTTCTTCCAAAAAGCATTTTTAAATCCTCACACGTTTCGATTAGACAAGAAATCTAACATAACTTTTTAACTCCCCCATACACAGGACAACACAAAGTTTTAGAAGGGAACAATAAAGTTTTTAAAATTTTGGTGGAAAATGCAGAAAAAACTATTTCTATAGATAGCCTAAAACCTGCGCATATGTATTTCGAGATAAACAATGACCAAAGTATGCTAACGAGAAATAAAACATGTGTAAAAAAAGTTAAAATTTTTATTATGAAAAACTAAAAAATTTGTAATTATAAAGTTTTCCTTTTCATTTTGTAAATAAAACTAGTCATGTGTGCTTGCATTGCAAGTTTTATGTCTGTAGTTTTAAAATTTTGTTCCATTCTGTGGCTGAGATATTTTAAGTTTACTTTCTTTCTTCAAAAACACACCCGTAATACACATATAGATATGTTTTTTCCTAATATTTTATAAGATAAAACTTGAAATAAGAAATGCTCTTAAAAATTATTACGAAAAAGTACATAATATCTTTTGAGTAATTTATTTTAGAACCTCGCTTTGATTTTTATCGCATAAAATCGTAAATTACCTTCGATAATAAGCACTTTAAGCGATAATTTACTGTGAACGCATATTATATTACTGCATACGCATATATTATTTGGATTTGATTATACATACGAATAAAATTAGTTAATACTAATACTATATAGGGTAATGCGTATAACATACTATTTCTATGCAAAAAGTCCCAGTTTCGAACCCTGACAAATACGATTTGCCAGATGAACTTTTTTTTTTCTTGAAAGTTTAATTTTTTTAAAATGAAATTAAAAAACTTTACCCTTACAAATCAATTTCAGCGAGTTTCCGTTCTAAATATTTTTTTGAAAATACCCTATTTGTAAAAAGTTTAATGCAATGGAATAACATTTTCTTACAAAATTTTGTCCTAAAAATAGGTATATTGTCAAAAAATTTAATGTACACTTATGTTTTGCTTACTAATACATTTTACAGCAGATCGCGAAAAGAATACATAACTAAATGCGTACGTGCATACTTGTTATAAAACAATATAGATTTTATTAAAACTTTACAATTTTCTTAGGAAAGTGATCACTTTTTGTTATAACTCACACTTCCAAATATGAATGTTGTATGTAACAATATTTATACCACTAAAAGTAAATAAAATATTACCCCTACAGGATGCAATACCATTTTGCAAAAAAAAACGGTCATAAAGCATCTTTGGCAGGGAGCGAAAGGGAAGAGCGGGTGGAATTAATGCTTTTTCGGGGACATATGTATGTACATATGAATGTATTAAATATGAATGTAATTGAACATTTTAAAATTTTTCCTTCGAATAATTAGAAATAAAATTTTTCGTAAAACATACATAATTATGAATGTATAGCTATTTTTTTAAAACTGTTGGTGAAGATATAGAATTAAATTTTTCAAATAAAAAAGTTTGATCAAAAACAAAATAATAATTGAAGGGTCAGAAGAATAAGGAGTTAAGTGACATTTTTCTCAAAAATTGTTTTTTGACAGCTTTAGTCTTTTCAATACATTACGCATCTTTTACAAAAACCCGTTTTTCGAAATATCAAGTTTTACGGTATTTAGACAATAAAAAATAGAGTTAAGTACACATTTTAATCTTTTGTTTATTAAATGAAGGTGTTAAGATCACTTAACATACTCGTACAATATAAATGTTTCAGATAAAATGAGAAAAAAGTTTATTTCATAAAGGGGTTAAGTACGCATTTGACACTTTCATCCACAAACAATTCAATAAAAAAAAAAACTAAATATTAGGAAAACCGTTATCATATTTTTGAAGTTTAAAGTGTTACTAGTGTTTGTTTAGTGTTATGAGGGCTAAAATTTTGCTATTATCAAATATATAATTCTTATAATATGGGAACAATAGAATCAAGAGGAAAGCAAATGGTAAAACCGGTTTTGGACCAAGAAAAAGAAAAGAAGAAATCTATGGACAACGTTCATACTGAAGAAGCTCGATTTAGTATGGTACACTTCACTAATCTATTAGTGAAGAAAAAATTAAAAATTTAAAAGTACAGTTCATTTTCATTCCAAATGAACATAAATAGTTCTATTAAAATATAATCGGAAGGAAACCTGAACTATAAATACTAGTGGGATATTTGATGATATTAATGAATTAACAGAAAATTATTTTACATATTTGTTTTTGTTTATTAATTTGAGTACCCACATGCACAGGTAGATATTATATCTAAGTTGAAAAAGTGCTTTATTTAGTAATTTAACAAATATTATGTATTGATTTTATACATTTTTAATATTTTAATACCTAGTATAAATAATATATTGTGAAACCTATATTGCTTTTTTCTTTTTCAATTAATTTAAAAGAAAATTACATATTTTATTAAGTTTGTAAGGTTTATTATGAACAAATATGACGAACTTTTTTTGTTGTTATTTTCTAAATTAAATGTTGTTCTTTATTTTTTTAATATTTGAAAAAATAATACAAAACAATAAAATAAAAATGCTGTTAAAAATAAAACAAAAATTCAATTAACGCTTTTTAATTCTTCAACAGTTGGTTTTTCGTAAATTTTATTGGTGTAAAAAGGGGTTAATTGCATATTTTTCTAAATTCCACTTTTGCCGTAACATTCACAAAAATTTGAAACACCCTATTTGAAAGTACTTTAAGAACAATATGAGATCTAAAAAATAAAAATTCTATGTTTAAAATAGGTAAAAAGTTACAAGGTTATTAAAATCAGAATATAAAAATGCGTTTTCCTCGAAATATTGAAAATGTTACTTAACTCCTTCTTCTTTTAATCCCTTCAATTGTATTCAAATACATGTATGTACATATGAGTGTGATTTTTCAAATAAAGAAAAGGTTTAGGCAAAAACAAAAAAATAATTTTATTCAATTAGAATTTAGCATTTTACAGTTTTGCGCTTGGAACAATAAAAATAAAATTTTAATTACATACGTACATAAATTCTGTATGTATATTTTTTTAAAGCTTGCGGACGAAACAATAACAAATGAAGCATTAATATTCATATGCCATAAAACATCTGATATCTTTGATAAAAGCTGACATTTATTTACGTTAAAATTATTTCGATTTTTCGAACGAAAAAGGTGTAGATCACTATATTTTCAAATTTTAATTATTTTCCGGTTTGTGTTTCTTATAATTACGTAAAACGTATCATTTATTTTTTGGTTTGTGTTTCTAATTATAAAAAGTATAAAAGAAAAACGTGCTTTTGTTATACAAAAATTTTTTCAGAAAATATTAAAATAGAGCTACTTCGGGGCTAAAAAGTTCCAATGTCATATTTTTCTGGGACCCTCTAAAAAACTCTATCTAATGCCTTTTGTCCCATGTCTCTAGCCCTGCTAAGAGTACCCGTACCTTTTGGCATCTGAGAAGTACCTATATATACTTATATAATAACCTTTTTTTTTCAATATATAAAAAAAAATTAATATTAAAAATTTTTAATATTACCCGTACCTTTTGGCATCTGAGAAGTACCTATATATACTTATATAATAACCTTTTTTTTTCAATATATAAAAAAAAATTAATATTAAAAATTTTAAAAATCCAAATATTATAATAATAATGTATATATATGTATTTTAAAATTTAATAAATTCAATAAAACTTTATATTACACTATTTAAAAAATTATTAATTAAGAAACCAAAAATTATGAATTATAAAATTATGTGTGTACGTCTTTATTATGATACCAAGTGAACATCGTTTCTTGATCTAGGTGTACATATATATTTTCAGGTAATTATTCAGGTAAAAAAAATCTTTATTTTTAATCTGTTTATTTTATAGAACCTTTTTGTATTTTCACTTATATTCTTCATCTTCCGAAGTTCGGTCAAACCAATGGCTTGTATTGTAGCACTTTTCCCTACAACAAGTGAAAATACTGCTTTTAGAAATAGTCAATGTATATCTACCACACTATTAAAATTATTTTCATTTATAAACGAAACTATTTCTAGGATTGCATATATTTAGGATGAACCATTTATGCAGTCTTTGAAATAAAGCAAAATTTAATATAAACAGGGGTCAACATAATGCTCGATTTTAAGGGTTAATTGTGTGAGTTAAGAAAAATAATTATATTTTTTAATGTCATGGAATTTACCGTTAACTTTTTACGTTTATAGAAATTTGAAAAAACTTGCGGTTTCAGGAATATAAGGTGTCAAAAATGCAAATTTTACAAATTTCAAGAGGCCATAACTTGAGACGGGGTGGAGATGGAAAAAACTTTTCTTTGAAAATTCTTTCTCTAACAAAATGAACTACTTGTAAATGTCTAAAAGCTCGTAAAATTTCAAGCTTCTACAGGCTGGGGTCTAGAAGAAAAACGACATCAAAAATTTGGAAAAAAAGGACTTTAGATAACGGTAAATTTGAACGGCCATTTTGTCTTTCTAAAATTTAGCTTTAGTATACCGCGATAGGGGAAGTAAGCTAGTGCCTTTCTGCGTTTGCAAAATTTCAAAAATGCTTATAGTTTCATTGCAACAAATAGTTAAAATAGGCCATTTTTAGGGTTTTGGGGGGGTATAACTTCTATAGAGGGGGAGATAGGTAAAAATTTTGTTGTACGAAAATAAGTTTCTAGTAAAGATCTATGTACGTATTAAATTTCAGCTTTCTATCTTTAAGAATGTAGAAGTTTTGTAAACAGACACACGGACAGACGGACGGACGGACGGACGGACGGACAGAGTGAAAATAATAAGCACTTTTTTTCAAAAAATTTTTGGAAAAGTGCTAAAAAGAAAACGAAAAAAACATTTTAGGTATGTACTTGTGTGTCATATTATAAATTGTGTACAGATTTGTTGCAGAATTTTTTTATTTTTGTGTTATGTTTATTTTCTCATAAATTTAATAAGCCTGTTACGTAGGGCAGAGGCGATTACATTCGTTTCTGTATAATTAATTCTTAATATTATTGTTTTGTTAATCACTTTCTGTAAATTGAATAAAAGCAGCAAAGAAATATAATTCGAGCATGAATCATATTAACGCGGATAAAATAAAGTAACACTCAAAAAAGTTTATTTTTATACCCGTACGAACGTATGTTCTAATGGTATACTAAATCTGCCTTACTGTTTGTAACACTAAGAAATAACGGTCTTAGATATAGACTTAAGTGTATGTTTCTGATCAGCGTCGAATTCTGAGTTGTCCCAGCGATAACTCAAAAACTAATTGAGCTAAGTTCACAAATTTTTACAAATGATTTATTGTAGTAAGTGCCAGAGCCCTATTTAAATTGGACATGATCAGGATACAGGGTCGAGTAGCTGCCTTACAACTTCAAAATTTATTTGACTATATCTTAGAAGCTATAGAATCTATGGTATTGAAATATATTCACACAAGTGAATATATTAGGAGGTCCAATGTGTTTGATAGAAGTCGTTGAAGTTGCTTGGCTTCTTCTGGTAGCTGTCGTATAACTTCAAAAGTTATTTGGCTATATCTCAGAACCTATAAAAGCTGCGGTAATGAAATTTCAAAAAAACGAATATATTAGTAGGATCAATGTGTCTCATACTTGGCTCCTTGTTGTACCTGCCGTACGACTTCAAAAGTTATTTGGATATATCTCAGAAACTATAAAAGCTATAATATTGAAATTTCGCACAAGCAAATATATTAGTAGGGCCAATGTGCTTGATAAAATTCGTTAAAATTTCTTGGCTCTTTCTGGAAGCTGCCATACAACTTCGGCTATTAGTTTGCCACACAGTATTTTGGAAAATACATAGTACTGAAATTTTGCATGAATTAATATGGTAATACGACAACTTAAAGTCATAGTCTGTCCCATAGTCAGTTGTGGCATCTTTATTCGCACATAGGATAACAAATTCGTAGTTTTACTTATAAACGTAAGTAGTCAAAAAAGTTTTTATGCACTTACATATATTATATTATAATAGAAAAATAATGTATATGTAATGTGTACATATGTATATAATAATTACATTCGCGGTGATCTACACATCCGACATAATGTAAATATAAAGGAAATAGAATAAAAAATACGGGCCAAGTTTACATTGTTGCGAATATAATGAACTTTTAAATTTTTTTGGAAATGTCAGGGCTCGGAAACCGAACAAGGGGATTTGTTACCATATCTATTAAATTAATTAATGAAATTTCTTTGAGCTCTGTTTGCTACCGAAACTAACTGACGAATTTTTCAAGGACCAAATGGTTAGCATAAAATGAACCTCTGATAAAATCTAAATTTATATTTTTCTAGGTATGTTAACTAAAAGCGTACTAGCCTCCCTAAAATTTGTGAGGAATATTTAAAAGGCATTATCGTAGTCTCACATTTTAGCTAAACTAGTCAATATCTGGCTGTAAAATCAACATAATGCTTGCAAAAAATATTATAACTTATTATGTTAGTGACTATGTTAAGTTTATGTAGAACATAATGTCTATATTAAATCTGTATATTTAGTTTCATTTCAATATAAATTTATTCTTCCAGAGTATTACTAAATTATTCATACTAAACCTGTGATTCATGTTTAGTAACATCGTACTGGTACTAGAGCCAACCGACAATGCATAGAGAGGTGAACTTTTTTTTTTTTTTTCTTTATTGTATTTCTTGAAACTATAGATAGTATTGTAATTCAATATAATTATCTTATCTTAAAATATACATAATTAAATTTATTTCAAAAAACATTTAAAAAGTTAACAATTTTTATGACCGCAGCCTTAGCTATCTGGTCCTATAAAAGTATTTAACTAAGTGAATATCAAATGAGAAAAAAAAAACAATATAAGTATATTTCAAAATTTTGCAAATACAATTCAATTAATAAAGACATTAAAGATATTACAATTCTTAAAATTCTTCTTGTAAATTTCTTTTTGTAATTTTTTTTTTAAAACAATTTTTAAAGCATTTTTTAATTACTTAAGTAACCTATTTACTTCTTTTTTAAAACTACCAATATTTTCAATTGCTTTTATATTTTGTGGCAAATTGTTATATAAATTTAGGCAGTTATACAAACAATTTTTTTTTTGGCTACTTGTTTTGAAAAGCGAAAGGTAAAAATTTGATTTGTTTCTCGTATTATGGCTATGAATATCTATATTTCTATTAAGAATAAAATGTGTTTTTGTTTTGAAACTTAAGTTCATGTAACATGTTAATTTCAAATCATTACTTACTGATTTACTATAATGAGTACTGCGAGTATTTGGATGTAATTTTTTATATTTTGCGAGCCAACGGCAAGCCTTATCTAAGTTTTTATTTTCCTTCTTTTATTAAATGAATTACTAATGTACATGCATTCATATTTTAATATGTTGAGTCTCATTGTATTACCAGTGAGCAAATCTAAAATACCAAAAATGGTGAACATAAAACCTATATCCGTAGAATCATTGCTGAATATACGAATAACTAACGCAACTATAGGTAGCGCAGAGATAAAGTTGATTTCTCCAGAAAAAAGGCTAAAATTTTATATATGTAGCTTTTTTACTTATACATATACTTATTTTCTCTAAATTGTAGGATTACCCCTGTAATATAGGGACTTAAAATAAGTCATAGCAGGTGTGCATAGACTCTACGAAGTCTTTTAGAATTGTTTTTAAAAATTGGTTTTTACAAATATTTGAAATTAGTGCGATTCGCACTAGGGGCTACTAGTATTATAAATTGTGCAAAGATTTTAGGCAGAACTTTCTAGCGCTTTTCCAAAAAAATTTTGAAAAAAGTGCTTATTAGTTTCACTCTCTCCGTCCGTCCGTCCGGGCACATGTTTACAAAACTTCTACACCCTTCAAGATAGAAAGCTGAAATTTAATATGTACATAGATCTTTACTAAAAAATTGATTTCTTGGAAGAAAATTTTTACCTATCTCCCCCCTCCAGAAGTTGTACCCCCCCAAAACCCTAAAAATGAGATTTTGTAACTATTTGTTGCTGTGAAACCATAAGTATTTTTCAAATTTTGCAAACGTAGGAAAGTAGTGGCTTGCTTCTCCTATCGCGGCATACTATAGTTAAACTTTAAAAAACAAAATGGCTGTTGAAATTTACAGTTATCTAAAATCCGTTATTACAGTTATCTAAAATTTTAGCAGCTTTTAGACATTTATAAATATTTCATTTCATTGAAATTTGTGAAATTTGAATTTTTGATGTCTTATATTTCCGAAACCGCAAGCTCTTTTAAATTTCTATAAACTACAAAAGCTAACGGCAAATTCCATGACAATAAAAAATATAATTATTTTTCTTAACTCACACAATTAACACTTCAAACCGAGCATTATGTTAATCTCTCTTTAAATTTCAAATTTCAAGAGGCGATAACTTGAGAGAGGATGAAGGTGGGAAAAATTTTTCTTACCGGTGAGCAAATCTAAAATGCCAAAAATGGTGAACATAAGAAAACCTATATGCGTTGAATCATTGCTGAACATGCAAATCACTAAATAACGCATTTAGTTTAAATTTGATTTCTACGGAGAAAAAAAAACTTTAAATTTTATATATGTAGTTTTATTTATACATATACCTAGTTTCTCCAAATTTTAGGATTACAGCTGTAATACAGGGACTTCAAGTAAGTCGCTCACAAGTGAGCGCGAGCGCTAGGAAGCCTTTTTGATTTTCTTATGGGTTACATGATGCAACTCAGCGTAAGTATTTTTTATATTATTTGTAGTCATGAAGCTCAACATATTAATTTTGAAAATATTAATTTTATATTTTTATCCTTAATTTAGAAAATTATTTTTATGATTTGAAAATTTATTTTTAAATATTATTTTTTCTTAATATTTTGAAAAAAAAAAAAAAGGAATAAAATTTATCTTAGAATTGATCATGTTTTTGTTGATGAAATGATTAATGTATATTAATGATGCTGATTCTAGTTGAAAAATGTTTTTGACTGATTGGTTGAAGACCATTGAATGATTATCTAAACGGTTGAACGTAGTCATGGGCAATATCATTCATTTCAGTAATTCGTTCTGAACGAACTACTTTTTTTCACTGACCGATTATAAAATCTCGTTCAATCGTTCATTTCGTTCACTTCTCTTATGTATAATTGCATGTTTTTTGGTTAAAATTATATGGCTATTCGTATTTATGATAAATTTTAAAGAAAATATTATGTAATGGGTTTTTTATATTAGTAAAAAGTTTTGAACCAGAAAATAAACCAAAACGTTTGAAACGTAGAGAAACATTTAAAACTTTTACTTAAATAAAGTTGGGTCAAACCAATGGTTTGTATTGTAGCACTTTTCCCTTCAACAAGTGAAAATACTGCTTTTAAAAGCAGTCAATGTATATCTACCACACTATTAAAATTATTTTCATTTATAAACGAAATTATTTCTAGGATTGCATATATTTAGGATGAACCATTTATGCAGTCTTTGAAATAAAGCAAAATTTAATATAAACAGGGGTCAACATAATGCTCGATTTTAAGGGTTAATTGTGTGAGTTAAGAAAAATAATTATATTTTTTAATGTCATGGAATTTACCGTTAACTTTTTGCGTTTATAGAAATTTGAAAAAACTTGCGGTTTCAGGAATATAAGGTGTCAAAAATGCAAATGCAGAGGCCATAACTTGAGAGGGGGTGGAGATGGAAAAAAATTTTCTTCTAACGAAATGAACTACTTGTTAATGTCTAAAAGACCGTAAAATTTTAATTTCAAGCTTCTACAGGCTGGGGTCTAGAAGAAAAACGACATCAAAAATTTGGAAAAAAAGGACTTTAGATAACGGTAAATTTGAACGGCCATTTTGTTTTTTTTAAATTTAACTTTAGTATACCGCGATAAGAGAAGCAAGCCAGTGCCTTTCTGCGTTTGCAAAATTTCAAAAATGCTTATAGTTTCATTGCAACAAATAGTTAAAATAGGCCATTTTTAGGGTTTTGGGGGGGTATAACTTCTAGAGGGGGGGAGATAGGTAAAAATTTTGTTGTACGAAAATAAGTTTCAAGTAAAGATCTATGTACGTATTAAATTTCAGCTTTCTATCTCTAAGAATGTAGAAGTTTTGTAAACAGACACACGGACAGACGGACGGACGGACGGATGGACGGACGGACAGACTGAAACTAATAAACACTTTTTTTTGGAAGAGTGCTAAAAAACTCTTAAATTATAAAAAAGTTAAATTATAAATAATTTCTTAAATTAGAAGAAATAAAAATTTTAAACCATTTGAGTTTATATTTATTACTTTTTATAAGAAATTTATAGAATAAAAATAAATATAATTTATTTTATTTTTAATCCTCTAAAAGAACTGAAATCCTATCCTAATTTTTGTAAACTTTTGTTTAGTTTACTTTAATCTTTTATTTTAATACTTAACGGGTGAGAACAGGCATTCTCCTGCGGTCCGTTAAGATTTTTGAAAATTTAATTCTTATAATTTTGTTTTAAATATTGGTTTAAATCAGCAAAGCCGTGTTGAAACCAAAGTGAAGGTTCTAGGGGGGCTTGCCACACATCCAAAAATCAAACTTATGAATATCCGAGAAATACACAGTTCCGAGAAGTGGAAAGCGACTGCTTTATAAATTAAATATTTAATATTTATTTTGCCAGTTTAGTTTTCTCATACTTTTAAACAGCATGGTCTACAGCTCTTAAGTAAATAAGAAATTTACTGAAGAGTTATCTTCGATATTAAAAAATAATAAAACGGCTGAAAGATCAAGATTAACGAGTCAGCATGCTCAATCAATATTAAAAATAATAAGAATTACAACTGCGAATTAAATTGGATGAAATTTCGAAGATTTGGTAACAGTAAAACGTTGTCAAAATTCTTTAAAAAAATGATTTTGTATTTTTTTGCATGACTGTATTATTTGTATGTTTTATATTCTTTATATATATTATAATAAAAATCAAAATTTGAGTATAATTTAGTATTGTGCGGTCCGAAGCAATGTGCGGAAAACTTGAAATTCCCCATGATGATAAATGAGTTTGACATGCTTGGGTTAGAATGTGAACTTATAATGATTAATTTTTTTTAGTTTTATCTTTTATTTAAAATATTTAGGAAAAAACGCGATCATAGTTATTATTCTTTTTAGCACTTTTCCAAAAATTTTTTTGAAAAAAGTCCGTCCGTCCGTCCGTCCGTCCGTCAGTCCGTCCGTCCGTCAGTCCGTCCGTCCGTCCGTCCGTGGACACTTTTTTTGTTTACAAAACTTCTACACCCTTGAAGATAGAAAGCTAAAATTTCATACGTACATAGATCTTCACTAGAAACTTATTTCTGTAGAACAATTCTCCTGCGGTCCGTTAAGATTTTTGAAAATTTAATTCTTATAATTTTGTTTTAAATATTGGTTTAAATCAGCAAAGCCGTGTTGAAACCAAAGTGAAGGTTCTATGGGGGCTTGCCACACATCCAAAAATCAAACTTATGAATATCCGAGAAATACACAGTTCCGAGAAGTGGAAAGCGACTGCTTTATAAATTAAATATTTAATATTTATTTTGCCAGTTTAGTTTTCTCATACTTTTAAACAGCATGGTCTACAGCTCTTAAGTAAATAAGAAATTTACTGAAGAGTTATCTTCGATATTAAAAAATAATAAAACGGCTGAAAGATCAAGATTAACGAGTCAGCATGCTCAATCAATATTAAAAATAATAAGAATTACAACTGCGAATTAAATTGGATGAAATTTCGAAGATTTGGTAACAGTAAAACGTTGTCAAAATTCTTTAAAAAAATGATTTTGTATTTTTTTGCATGACTGTATTATTTGTATGTTTTATATTCTTTATATATATTATAATAAAAATCAAAATTTGAGTATAATTTAGTATTGTGCGGTCCGAAGCAATGTGCGGAAAACTTGAAATTCCCCATGATGATAAATGAGTTTGACATGCTTGGGTTAGAATGTGAACTTATAATGATTAATTTTTTTTAGTTTTATCTTTTATTTAAAATATTTAGGAAAAAACGCGATCATAGTTATTATTCTTTTTAGCACTTTTCCAAAAATTTTTTTGAAAAAAGTCCGTCCGTCCGTCCGTCCGTCCGTCAGTCCGTCCGTCCGTCAGTCCGTCCGTCCGTCCGTCCGTGGACACTTTTTTTGTTTACAAAACTTCTACACCCTTGAAGATAGAAAGCTAAAATTTCATACGTACATAGATCTTCACTAGAAACTTATTTCTGTAGAACAAAATTTTTACCTACCTCCCCACTTTAGAAGTTATACCCCCCCAAAACCCTAAAAATGGCCTTTTTTAACTATTTGTTGCAATGAAACCATAAGCATTTTTGAAATTTTGCAAACGCAGAAAGGCAGTGGCTTGCTTCCTCTAGCGTGATATACTATAGTTAAACTTTGGAAAAACAAAATGGCCGTTCAAATTTACCGTTATCTAAAGTCCTTTTTTCCCAAATTTTTGATGCCGTTTTTCTTCTAGACCCCAGCACGTAGAAGCTTGAAATTTTAGGAGCTTTTAGATATTAACAAGTAGTTCATTTCGTTAAAAGAAAATTTTTTTCCATTTCCAGCACCTCTCCAGTTATCGCCTCATGAATTTTGTAAAATTTGAATTTTTGACACCTTATATTTCCGAAACCGCAAGCTTTTTCAAATTTCTATAAACGCAAAAAGCTAACGGCAAATTTCATGAAATTAAAAAATATAATTATTTTTCTTACCTCACACAATTAATCCTTAAAATCGAGCATTATGTTAACCCTTCTTTATATTATTTTTTGCTTTATTTCAAAGACTGCATAAATCGTTCATCCTAAATATATGCAATCCTAGAAATAGTTTTGTATATGAATGAAAACAATTTTAATAGTGTGACAGCTATACATAGACTGTATTGAACAGCAGAGTTTTCACTTGTTGAAGGGAAAAGTGCTACAATACAAACCATTGGTTTGAACCAACTTTATTTAAATATTTCATGCATAAATATAAGACATATGTAGCCCAGTTTAATGTTGCTTTTTTAGCACTTTTCCAAAAATTTTTTGAAAAAAGTGCTTATTAGTTTCACTCTGTCCGTCCGTCCGTCCGTCTGTCCGTGTGTCTGTTTACAAAACTTCTACATTCTTAAAGATAGAAAGCTGAAATTTAATACGTTCATAGATCTTTACTAGAAACTTATTTTCGTACAACAAAATTTTTACCTATCTCCCCCCCTCTAGAAGTTATACCCACCAAAGCACTAAAAATGGCCTATTTTAAGTATTTGTTGCAATGAAACCAGAAGCATTTTTGAAATTTTGCAAACGCAGAAAGGCACTGGCTTGCTTCTCCTATCGCGGTATACTAAAGCTAAATTTTAGAAAAACAAAATGGCCGTTCAAATTTACCGTTATCTAAAGTCCTTTTTCTGCAAAATTTTTGATGTCGTTTTTCTTCTAGACCCCAGCCTGTAGAAGCTTAGGAGAATTTTAGGAGCTTTTAGACATTAACAAGTAGTTTATTTTGTTAGAAGAAAATGTTTTTCCATTTCCACCCTCTCTCAAGTTATGGCCTCTTAAAATTTGTAAAATTTGCATTTTTGACACCTTATATTCCTGAAACCGCAGGTTTTTTCAAATTTCTATAAACGGAAAAAGTTAACGGTAAATTCCATGACATTAAAAAATATAATTATTTTTCTTAAGTCACACAATTAACCCTTAAAATCGAGCATTATGTTAACCCCTGTTTATATTAAACTTTGCTTTATTTCAAAGACTGCATAAATGGTTCATCCTAAATATATGCAATCCTAGAAATAGTTTCGTTTATAAATGAAAATAATTTTAATAGTGTGGTAGATATACATTGACTGTTTTTAAAAGCAGTATTTTCACTTGTTGAAGGTGCTACAATACAAACCATTGGTTTGACCCAACTTTATTAAAATATATGTCTGTATGTATATAGGAATATATGTATGTATGTATATATGAATGGATTAGAATTGAAGGTTTTAAAATTTTTCGTTCCAACATATAAACGTATGTGTGTATATATGAATGTATTAGAATCGAAAATTTTGAAATTTTGCTGTTGGAACAATTAGAAATAAAATTATAAATGCAAACATACATAATTATGAAAGGATACCTGTTTTTTTAAAACTGTGGGTGAACATATAGGATTGAATTTTCCAAATAAAGAAAAGGTTTAGTCAAAAACAAAATAATAATTTTATTAAAATATATGTATGTATGTATATAGGAATATATGTATGTATGTATATAGGAATATATGTATGTATGTATATATGAATGGATTAGAATTGAAGATTTTAAAATTTTTCGTTCCAACATATAAACGTATGTGTGTACATATGAATGTATTAGAGTCGAAAATTTTGAAATTTTGCTGTTGGAACAATTAGAAATAAAATTATAAATGCAAACATACATAATTATGAATGGATATCTGTTTTTTTAAAACTGTGGGTGAACGTATAGGATTGAATTTTCCAAATAAAGAAAAGGTTTAGTCAAAAACAAAAAAATGAAAATAGCAAAAGAGAATACTGGGTAGAAACATTACTCAATTGATTATACATACTGTAAAACAAAAACAAAAAATGAAAACCGAAAAGCGAAAGAGAATAAAAAAAGAGTAGTAACATTTTTTTTGTTTTTTTGCTTTACTACCATAAACAAAAATAAAAAGCAAAAGGAAGCGAAATATTTTAAATGAGTTAAGTAAGAGTAAAATAATTTTTTGTTGTTGTATTTAACATGGAATGGAATTAAAAAAAATTAAACTAAAAATTGTGAGAGATATAAGAACACGAATAACGTTACGTTACGTACTAATGCAATTATTCTTCGTGTGCTTGCTAAATTTCAATTGAGTAAGTAGCCAAGCCAGGTCTGTATAAAGAAAAGAGGCATTGATTTTTTATTAATTCACATTCACTTTGGTTTTAAAGTTTATTGTGAAAGGTACTATTTCCTTTCCTTTTAATTTTGTTCGGCATCAGTTCCCCATCCGTCTTGCATATGCCATGACTATAAATAAGTCCCAAGGGCAAACTTTTGAAGAGGTTGGCCTCTATCTCCCCCAGCCGTGCTTTTCGCATGGGCAATTATACACAGTATATTCAAGAGCCATAGACTCCAATTCTTTAAAAATTCAAGTCAAAGATACGGTTCGTCAGGGAAAAATCGATGATGGAAATATTTTAACAGATAACGTTGTTTTTAAGAAAATTTTTCGTTCTTAATTGTTAACTAATTCTTAAATTGAATTTTAATCATATCTATGTAATTAACAGTGACACACATTACATCTAAAAATTTATTAAATTAAAAATATTTCCATTACTTTTATTTATCATTAGTATTCAAACCAATATGATATTTATGCATATAAAAGTATATACCTGCATATGTATGCCATAATATGTACAAATTTTTCTAAACTTATTTTAAAATTGATTGCCACAATCCTGTTTTTACAACAGATAATGCTGCTTATAAGCAAACCACAGGGGCCCCTAGTGTATGTATATATGAACGGATTGGAATTTATCATTTTACAGGTTTTCGCTCGAACAATAAAAATAAAATTTTAGGTAGATACATAGGTACATAAATAATTGTGTATGTATATTTTTTTTAAGCTTGATGACGAAACATAATATTCAAAGCAACAACAAAAAATCTGATGTGGTCAGCACATAACCGACCGGAAAGTGTATTGTCTAGTTAAGTGAAAGTGTTACAGAATAGTATAAAAATGTCTGTTAAATACTTCTTTCCAATTTTTAGGACATTAGTAAGCTTATAGTTAACATACCTAGAAAAATGTAAATTTGGCTCTTAGTAGAGTTTCGCTTTGTGCTACCCGAATTCCCTGAAATGCTCGCCAGTTAGTTTCGGTAACAACCAGAACTCAAATATCAAATTTCAAGAAACTCCATCAACTCGTTCCGTAGATATGGTGAAAAATGTAAAATCGGCCCGCAGATCAGTCTTCGAGCCCTGATCTTTCCAAAAAATTTACATGTTCATTGTTTTAATACAAGGAATTCAAATATTAAATTTCAACGAAATCGATTGATTATTTCTCTTTATATACACAAAAATGTATATTTGGCATGTAGTAAACGTCCAGTTGCTGATGCCTGATCTTTCCAAAAAATTTACGTGTTCATTGTTTTAATACGAGGAACTCAAATATTAAATTTAATTGAAATTGGTTGATTATTTCTCTTTATATACACAAAAGTGTATGTTTGGCCCGTAGTAAACGTCTAGTTGCCGATGCCTGATCTTTCCAAAAAATTTACATGTTCATTGTTTTAATACAAGGAAATCAAATATTAAATTTCAATGAAATCGGTTGATTATTTCTCTTTATATACACAAAAATGTATATTTGACCCGTAGTAAACGTCCAGTTGCTGATGCCTGATCTTTCCAAAAAATTTACGTGTTCATTGTTTTAATACGAGGAACTCAAATATTAAATTTCATTGAAATCGGTTGATTATTTCTCTTTATATACACAAAAGTGTATGTTTGGCCCGTTAAGCTCAGGTCGACCGTCCGCAAAAATTCGTATGTTTTGGAAGAAATCAAGCATCGGCAACTAGACGTTTACTACGGGCCAAATATACATTTTTGTATATATAAAAGAGAAATAATCAACCGATTTCATTGAAATTTAATATATGAACTCTTCGTATTAAAACAATGAACATATAAATTTTTTGGACAGATCAGGGCTCGAAAACGGATTTGCGGGCCGATTTTACATTTTTCACCATTTTGAAGAAAGTATTCAACCGATTTACTTGAAATTTCATATATAAGCTTATATATAAGCCATATCCATAGAACAAATTCATGGAATTTCTTGAAATTTGATATTTGAGTTCTGGTTGTTACCGAAACTAACTGGCGAGCATTTCAGGGAATTCGGGTAGCACAAAGCGAAACTCTACTAAGAGCCAAATTTACATTTTTCTAAGTATGTTAACTATAAGCTTACTACTGTCCTAAAAATTGGAAAGAAGTATTTAACAGACATTTTTATAATATTCTGTAACACTTTTTCAAAAACTACACTAGACAATACGCAATGCGGTCGGTTATGTGCTGACCACATCAGATTTTTTGTTGGTTTGCGTTTCTAGTAATATAAAGTATAAAAGAAAAAGGCGCTTTTGTTATACAAAAATTTTTTCAGAAAATTCTAAAATAGAGGTATTTCGGGGCTAAAATGTTCCAATGTCAGATTTTTCTGGAACCCTAGATGCAAAAACTCTTTCTAATGCCTTTTGTCCCATGTCTCTAGCCCTTCTAGAAGTACTCGTACTTTTTACCACCTGAGAAGTAGCTATATATATATAATGGAAAATATGGTGGTTTTTGATGAATAAAATATAGAATTATTAAGGGAAATTCAAGGTACTGCCTAGCCTAGTGGTTAGCGTGGTAGTCTCATAGCCAGAAGGTTATTGGATCAATGCTTGCCTGGATGTTGTCGTGTTCTTATTTTTTTGGATTATTTTAAAATTTTTTTTTTTATTTTGTTTAAATTTTGTGTTTTATTCTTTTTTTAATAAATAACAGATAAATGTTATTATAAAAGTTTAAAGAAAATTTCCAAAAAAAAAATCTTATAATAGTTTGGAAAAATTCGCAAAAATTTTAAGTACATAAATATGTATGTAAAGCTTCCTGGGTAATTTTTTTAAACTTTCTATATGAATTTAATAATATTCAAAACTGTAAAATATATAGAAATAAATTTTAAACCCATAATTATTATATCATGGGGTTAAACATACAAAAATTAATTTCTCAAATAAAGAAAAGGTTTAGTCAAAAACAAAATAATAATTTTATTAAAATATATGTATGTATGTATATAGGAATATATGTATTTATGTATATATGAATGGATTAGAATTGAAGATTTTAAAATTTTTCGTTCCAACATATGAACGTATATACATATGAATGTATTAGAATCGAAAATTTTGAAATTTTGCTGTTGGAACAATTAGAAATAAAATTATAAATGCAAACATACATAATTATGAATGGATACCTGTTTTTTAGCACTTTTCCAAAAAAATTTTGAAAAAAAGTGCTTATTAGTTTCACTCTCTCCGTCCGTCCGTCCGGGCACATGTTTACAAAACTTCTACACCCTTCAAGATAGAAAGCTGAAATTTAATATGTACATAGATCTTTACTAAAAAATTGATTTCTTGGAAGAAAATTTTTACCTATCTCCCCCCTCCAGAAGTTGTTACCCCCCAAAACCCTAAAAATGAGATTTTGTAACTATTTGTTGCTGTGAAACCATAAGTAATTTTCAAATTTTGCAAACGTAGGAAAGTAGTGACTTGCTTCTCCTATCGCGGCATGCTATAGTTATACTTTAAAAAACAAAATGGCTGTTGAAATTTACAGTTATCTAAAATCCGTTATTACAGTTATCTAAAATTTTAGCAGCTTTTAGACATTTATAAATATTTCATTTCATTGAAATTTGTGAAATTTGAATTTTTGATGTCTTATATTTCCGAAACCGCAAGCTCTTTTAAATTTCTATAAACTACAAAAGCTAACGGCAAATTCCATGACAATAAAAAATATAATTATTTTTCTTAACTCACACAATTAACACTTCAAACCGAGCATTATGTTAACCCCTGTTTATATTAAATTTTGGTTTATTTCAAGGACTGCATAATTGGTTCATGTATGTAAAAATATATCTATGTATGTATATATGAATATATGTATGTATGTATATATGAATGGATTGGAATTTATCATTTTACAGGTTTTCGCTCGAACAATAAAAATAAAATTTTAGGTAGATACATAGGTACATAAATAATTGTGTATGTATAATTTTTTTAAGCTTGATGACGAAACATAATATTCAAAACAATAACAAAAAATCTGATGTGGTCAGCACTTAACCGACCGGAATGTGTATTGTCTAGTTAAGTGAAAGTGTTACAGAATAGTATAAAAATGTCTGTTAAATACTTCTTTCCAATTTTTAGGACATTAGTAAGCTTATAGTTAACACACCTAGAAAAATGTAAATTTGGCTCTTAGTAGAGTTTCGCTTTGTGCTACCCGAATTCCCTGAAATGCTCGCCAGTTAGTTTCGGTAACAACCAGAACTCAAATATCAAATTTCAAGAAACTCCATCAACTCGTTCCGTAGATATGGTGAAAAATGTAAAATCGGCCCGCAGATCAGTCTTCGAGCCCTGATCTTTCCAAAAAATTTACATGTTCATTGTTTTAATACAAGGAATTCAAATATTAAATTTCAATGAAATCGGTTGATTATTTCTCTTTATATACACAAAAGTGTATAGTTGCCGATGCCTGATTTATTCCAAAAGCTAGGAATTTTCACGGACGGTCAAACAAAGCTCAAATATGAAATTTCAAGTAAATCGGTTGAATATTTTCTTCAAAATGGTGAAAAATGTAAAATCGGCGCGCAGATCAGTCTTCGAGCCCTGATCTTTCCAAAAAATTTATATGTTCATAGTTTTCATACGAGGAATTTATATATTAAATTTCAATGAAATCGGTTGATTATTTCTCTTTATATACACAAAAATGTATATTTGGCCCGTAGTAAACGTCCAGTTGCTGACGCCTGATTTCTTCCAAAAGTTAGGAGGTTTCATCGCCGGTAGAGCAAAACTTATATATGAAATTTCAAGTAAATCGGTTGAATATGTTCTTCAATATGCTCAAAAATGTAAAACAGGCCCGCTAAAAAGTGCAGTTCCCGAGGCCTGATATATACCAAAAGTTGATCGATCCGTGCCATGGTGGAAAAAAACTCACATATAAAATTTCATCAAAATCGGTTCAGCCGAACTTGAGATACACGTGTGCACACACAGACCGACAGACGGACAGACCGACAGACCGACAGACCGACAGACCGACAGGTTGCTAAAAAATAGTTTATTTACACTTCCCTACTATGGAGAAGTACGTTCCCACCGAAAACTCGATATGCAAAATTTGTTGCCATCACATAACCTACCTATTGTTTACACAATACGGTCGGTAATGAAGCATTAATATTCAGTTGCCACAAAACATCTGATGTCTTTTATAAAATCTGACATTTATTTAAGTTTATTTCGAATTTTCGAACTTAAAATATATGTGAGATCATTATATTTTCGAATATTATTTATTTCTCGTTCGCGGTTTGTGTTTCTTATAATAAAAAGTATTATTTCATTTGTTGGTTTGCATTTCTAGTAATATAAAGTATAAAAGAAAAAGGCGCTTTTGTTATACAAAATTTTTTTCAGAAAATTCTAAAATAGAGCTATTTCGGGGCTAAAATGTTCCAATGTCAGATTTTTCTGGAACCCTAGAGGCAAAAACTCTATCTAATGCCTTTTGTCCCATGTCTCTAGCCCTTCTAGAAGTACCCGTACTTTTTACCACCTGAGAAGTAGCTTTATATATATAATGTAAAATATGATGGTTTTTGATGAGTTATACGAAATATGAATAAAATATAGAATTATTAAGGGAAATTCAAGGTACTGCGTAGCCTAGTGGTTAGCGTGGTAGTCTCATAGCCAGAAGGTGGTTGGATCAATACTTGCCTGGATGTTGTCGTGTTTTTATTTTTTTGGATTATTTTAAAATTTTTTTTTTATTTTGTTTAAATTTTGTGTTTTATTTTTTTTTTAATAAATAACAGATAAATGTTATTATAAAAGTTTAAAGAAAATTTCCAAAAAAAAAATCTTATAATAGTTTGGAAAAATTCGCAAAAATTTTAAGTACATAAATATGTATGCATGTATATTTTTTGTAAAGCTTCCTGAGTAATTTTTTTAAGTTTTCTATATGAATTTAATAATATTCAAAACTGTAAAATATATAGAAATATATTTTAAACCCATAATTATTATATCATGGGGTTAAACATACAAAAATTAATTTCTCAAATAAAGAAAAGGTTTAGTCAAAAACAAAATAATAATTTTATTAAAATATATGTATGTATGTATATAGGAATATATGTATGTATGTATATATGAATGGATTAGAATTGAAGATTTTAAAATTTTTCGTTCCAACATATGAACGTATATACATATGAATGTATTAGAATCGAAAATTTTGAAATTTTGCTGTTTGAACAATTAGAAATAAAATTATAAATGCAAACATACATAATTATGAATGGATACCTGTTTTTTAGCACTTTTCCAAAAAATTTTTGAAAAAAAGTGCTTATTAGTTTCACTCTCTCCGTCCGTCCTTCCGTCCGTCCGTCCGTCTGTCCGTGTGTCTGTTTACAAAACTTCTACATCCTTGAAGATAGAAAGCTGAAATTTTGTACGTACATAGATTTTTATTAGAAACTTATTTTCGTAGCACAAAATTTTTATCTATCTCCTCCCCTTTAGAAGTTATACCCATCCAAAAGGTTAACTTTATAAAAACAAAATGGCCGCTCAAATTTCAAGTCCGTTTTTTCCAAATTTTTGATGTCGTTTATTTTCTAGACCCCAACCTGTAGAAGCTTGAAATTTTATGGACTTTTAGACATTAACAAATAGTTCATTTCGTTGGAAGAAAACTTTTTTCCATCTCCTTCCCCTCTCAAGTTATTGCCTCTTGAAAATTGTAAAATTTGAATTTTTGACACCTTATATTTCCGAAACCGCAAGCTTTTTCAAATTTCTATAAACACAAAAAGCTAACGGTAAATTCCATGACATTAAAAAATATAATTATTTTTCTTAACTCACATAATTAAACCTTAAAATCGAGCTTTATGTTAACCCCTCTTTATATTAATTTTTGCTTTTTTTCAAAGACTGCATGTATGTATCATCCTAAATATATGCAATCCTAGAAAGAGTTTTGTATATGAATGAATATAATTTTTAGAATGCGTGATAGGTATATATAGACTATATTTAAAAGCAGAATTTTCACTTGCTGAAGGGAAAAGTGCTACAATACAAACCATTGGTTTGACCCAACTTTATTTTTATTTCATACAGGTAGCTTTCAATATGAATCCAATCTTTCAATTTTTTTATTTATGTAAATTTTTAATTTGATCACTTTTATTTGTATTGCATTTATATTAGGCAATACGCACGTGTGACGTGAATTGGTTAATTTATTTGTATTTGTATTGAATTTAATTTATATTTGAACAGTTCTCGTTCGTTTTTCTTTGTTTGGATTTAGTATATCGTTCAATTTTGCTTGTATTGAACTTATTCGGTCACTTTTGTGTGTATAGTGTTCAGCGTTGAGTATAATTTTGTACAAATAGGTCAGATTTTTAATAAATAAATTAATTAAATTCAAACCAGCACCAAGAACTTTTTTTCAATTAAAATATCTAACATTTTGTGGGTTCAACCAAAAACTAAACAAAAAATGTCACACAATTTAAATCTGGATGAAAATGCTGATGACAACATTTCCCACGCCGCAAATGAATAAGAATCAGAATACCTAAAAGATGAGCATTTCGAAAAAGTTTAAAAGCAACATCAGGAAATAGGGAGCATAGGCAGAAGTAAATTCAATCTGGCGAATCTACAAGAGCATAAGAAAATAAGTTAAAACTACCGCAAATTAACATGCCAACGTTCAAGGACCAGTATGACTCATGGACCAGCTTTCTAAAATTGCATTATCTCAAAAGTCCACTGTCACCAGAGCCAATGACTATAATAAAATATCTGCTAGTAACTAACGAAAATTACTTACTGTATGGGAATTAATAACATCTAGGTACAACAACACAAGAATACTGTTCTAAACATTATGAATAAGTTGCTATCTTTACCTCATTTAAATAATGAAACATCAGCTGGATTAAAAAACATGTTCGAAACTACAAAAGAATGCCTTTGTGCTAAAACCTGGGGCATTGAAACAGATTCCTAGGGCTCTATAGTTGGTTTTCTAATATTGCAAAAAATTGATTAAGAAACTTCAAGGCTCCTTGAATAACAAACATCAAACTCCAAGAAAATCGCAAAATTGACAGCTATGTTACCGTTCCTGGAAACAAGGTTTCAGGTGTTAGAAACTTTCGGGAGGCCCGGCAACAAAAAAAAAATGGCAAGCGAAGTAACAAAATGTATCACAGCGTGAAGAAAGTAAAAAGATGTCCAATTTGTAAAAAACAGCACAAAATGTACTCATGTCAAAAATGTTCTCATGTCATGTCAAAGACATGAGTAATACTCAAAAATGGCAGTAGTAAGAAGGCACAACTTATGCTCAAACTGTCTCAGCAGCAATTATTTGAGAAACAAGTGTATTTCAAAGAACATTTGAATGAAATACCTTGAAAGATCAAGGATCGCAGTCGTTGTTTATAACAAAGATAGTTTCAAATCAATTACAACAAAAAAACGAGCTCTGTAAAAAATAGTCTGAGTATAGCAATTATATCAATGCAATGTAAAGAATTTTCGGTTACTACCACGACTTACGTCATGGAAAACTTGACAAAAATCCTGCCGCAAGAACATGTAAATAAAGACAAATAGGAGCACCATTAGAACATAGAGATAGCGGACTCTGAATTTGAAAAACCAGCCAAAATTAATCTTATATTACAATCCTATGCCATTGATTATTATGAAATATAATAATAGTGAAATATTGTTTAGTGAAATAATAAAAGGACAATCAAAATATACAATAGCTCAGCAAACAGTCTTTGGATGAATTATAACTGGTCCTGGAGCAGGGAAACCCTTAAAAACAGCTTGATATGTCATGTTACACTGGATGACATTGATGCACAAGTCAAACAACTTTGGGCCGACGAAGAAATTCCGAAGAATGAAATGGTGGAAGAAGATAAAAAATCTGAGGCATTCTATGAAGCAACTACTCACGATAATAACGAAGGGATATATATTGCTCGAATCCCATTCAGAGAAGACTATAAAGCCGCATTGCTAAATAGCGACAGTAAAAAAAGAGCAATTGCACGCCAAATTAAAAAAAAATTAGCAAGAAGTCAAAAACTTTCCGAAAGTTACAAAGCATTTATGCGAAAATATGAGAACCGAGGCCATATGAAAAAATGTGAAATGGGCAACCAAGATGAATCATACTTTTAACCACATCATACATTTATTAAAGAAGAAAGCGCAACCATGAAACATCGTGTTGTTTTTGATAGATCTAGTAAGTCACAAAACAACATAAGTATCAATGATGTCATGAAGACAGGATCTAAACTTCGGCAAGATTTAACTTCTGTTGTACCCCAATGGAGTAAACAAAATGTATCGTCAGATCTTAGTCAATGACAAAGATAAGAGTATGCAAAAAACTGTCTGGATATATTCACCAAATGGTCCGATTCAAGAACACAGTTATCTATTTACCAGCTCCATATTTAGCAATAAAAACTCTACTAAAACTAATATGCACAATGCAATTACAACTTGTAAACATTCTAAAAAGCGCTGGCTTTACACTTCATAAATGGGTAGTTAACAACCCACAACTCCTAAACAATGCAATGCCGAAAAAATGTGTTGAAATAGGAAATACACAAACCGATTCACGTAAAATATTAGGAATACCATGTATTCAAAAGAAAACGAATTTAAAATAATAATTGACCTTCCAAATAAACCGAAATATATCATATCACAAGAAGGGTTGTACTCTCCGAAATTTATAGAACTTTATAGAACACCGAATAGAACTAAAAGGAGCAGAATTTCTAATGAAACTCCTTAATAATGGTTGCAGATTACATAGAAATATCAGATATAGTACTGTATGCATGGACCTGGCTCCATGAAAACCCAAGAAAGTGGAAAGCCCTCATTTCCAACCGCGTTAAAATCATTCAACAATCATTATTAAGAAGATTATTTGGAATTATGTTAATACGATTGAAAATCCCATTGACTTGGTGTCAAGAGGAATTTGCCAGAAACAAATTATTAAAAACAAGTTGTGATCTGGACCAGAATGTCTACATAATGATACTATAAATATGATAGAGTAGGCACTTTAACTAACACAGCTGGAGTTAAAACTTAGTTCCCTTACGTCAACCAGAACAGCAATCAAAACTCTTTCCATTGGAAGACTTTCGTCATTACCAAAGCTACAAAGAACCATCGGCTTCTGTCAAAGATTTTTTAATAAGGCAAGAAGTCCAAAAAGGAAGAATACTGAACAACTAACAACAAGTGAATTGGAAATTGTACACTGTATTCTAATACTGATACTAGAGCTTCGTCCATTTTTGAAACATGGTATCTTAAGAGTGGGAGGAAAACTACGAAGAGCATATATCAACGACAATTCCAAACATCCTATTATAATACCTGGTTCTTGTCATTTGACCACGCACACCAAAAAACACTTCAGGAAAGAAGGATTTAACCATGTCAGGGATCCCGAGAAAATTACGAAGCAAACAAACACACAACTTATGGATGATATACCTGGAGCCAGAATAACTTTTGTCCCACTGTTTACTAACACGGGCGTTGACTTTGCTGGTCTAATATAACTTAAATAAAAGGTTATAGTTGTGTGTTTGTTTGCTTCGGAGGTATAGCGTTTCATCTTGATGCCATATCAGCACAAACCTTTATTGCCGTATTAGAGCGATTCATTGCAAGACGAGGAAATGGGACGAATATTTACAGCGACAATGGTACAAACTTTGGAGGAGTATACAGTCAGTTAAAAACCAACTATTAGAAATTATTAGGCCATTTTATACCAGAACAGTCAATTCAATGGCATTTTATTTCTCCAGGTGCTCCCCATTTTGGTGGACTATGAGAAACTGGAGTAAAATCGGTAAAACTTCAACTCTCGAAAACTATTGGCGATACTAAACTCACATTTGAAGAATTAGAAACCCTTCTAGCAAAAGTCGAAATTAATTTAAATTTCCGTCCACTTACATCATTTAGAAAAGACATAGATGATATAGAAGCGTTAACACCAGGGCACTTTTTGGTAGGCTCAAAACTATTCAATGCACCTTCGGCTACAAGCGGCTTCGTCGATGGGAACTTGCAGATCAAATGAATCAGAAATGCGGGAAAAAGTTGTCAGATGAATACCTACTTAGACTCCAAGCTCGTAAGAAGTGGCAACAACGAAAATATAAATTAACAAAGGGCTCATTGGTTCTAATTCGCGAACCTGATTCACGTCCTTCAATATGGACTTTAGGGAGAATTTTGAAAGAGCATAAAATCAAGTAGTTTCAAGTCATGATACAGCTGAAATCAAACCTAGTCGTTATCAGAACCCAGCTTTACTTTGTCACATAATAACCACCCAGAAAACACAAACTGCTAGCTAACAATAACAAGACATCTAGCAATCGGCCGGCATTACATAATTTATCACAAGTAAGTAAACAAACCAAGTTTATTACTAACCATACTTCGATTCCTGTAAGGCCACCAATAGAGGAACTAATTGAATATCAGAAAATCTACAGACAGAAGAGGGTTAATACACCGACGAAAATAATTGTTTTAATTTTTCTCACATCGATAGTCCTACCTACATCTTCATCTCTATACTCTGTCGCTCTCTTTAAAAATAATCCAGGAGTCTGCTTTGAAGGCATAGGAGAAATAGACTTCATTAATACAGAGTGGCAGTTCGTCGTCTGTTATAACTTGATCCTTATTATCAAAACTTAAGAGATCTTCAAGGAATATCTGATTTTCTTTTAACTAATTGATTGTTTTTGTTTTACCTAGCTAATGACAAGTATTAAACCAACTTAATTTTACGTCCGAAAAATACAGAACTTCTTTAATATAAAACCGATGATGGATCGCTATAAAAACTATTACATCGATCACCATTGAGTTTTGTTGGGAGGCTATGAATAATATTCTTTTTGGCATCCCAGACGAAGTAACAGCTAAGGAACTAGAAAACAAATTTAATGATGCAAAATTAAGTGGTCATACCACACGGAATTTATTAAAAAATTATACTTCTACACTAGAGACCACATTCAATTGAGTCAAACTATCTGACGAGAGATTTAGACAATTCGGTGTTAGCATTCAGAATGCTACAAAATCTGAACACTCTGTTGTCGCTGACACTATTTTAGTAATGCTTGACGTACTAGAACAAGAACAAAACTCATTCTTAGATGCTATGATATCAATACAAAACCGACTTAACCATCACATTATAATCTCTTCAAAAGTTTTAAGAAAATAATTGTTCATTATAAGAGGTCATAATCGGCCTGGCAGCTACATTCCTGAAATAAAAAATATACTGCAACTTCTGTAGCTATACAAATTAAAGACAATATGAGGGCGAATAACATCATCTCGCTTCATATTTGAATGAAAAATTCCATTGCTACAAGCAGAATTGTGTCAAATTTTGCACCAATTAAGAAAACTGAGTTTAAAAACTGCCTATCCTTTAACGTCAACAAATATCATTGCTGGAAGTTGCATCCTATATACAACAAAAAATCCGAAGTTGCTTAATGTGAAATTCAACTACTCAATTAGCAGACGGAATTTCCTGAAAGTTGTGTGATTCCAAAAATGAATCGGGAACAAACTGCCAATTGAAACAACCAACAATGAAAATTTCTTCGTACGGTGCCTATTACCAGTCAAGTCGAATTATCGTATCTTCCTGTTATGAATATCACCAAGTTCGTAAGTTCTATCCGCAATCTAAAACAACATCAATGACACAATATTAGTAGTACGTATTCAGGAAATGCCACTAAGTTTGAAGAACAACTACATCAATTGAAGACACACGAACAACTTGTTGATGTTCACAATTTGGTGCACTATGTAAATAGTGCTAGTAATCATACTAGCACCTGTATTATGGTTTATTATCACCAAATGGAGAGCTCGACAACAAATTCTCAATCCCGAGCTCGTAATATTCTTCTATGACGGTTCAAAACTTCTCGCTTGCCGTTGATTGGAGAATGTTGTGTAACAACAATTATTCTGAATTCTATATTTTTAGCACTTTTCCAAAAATTTTTTGAAAAAAAGTGCTTATTAGTTTCACACTGTCCGTCCGTCCGTCCGTCTGTCCGTGTGTCTGTTTACAAAACTTCTACATTCTTAAAGATAGAAAGCTGAAATTTAATACGTACATAGATCTTTACTAGAAACTTATTTTCGTAGCACAAAATTTTTATCTATCTCCCCCGCTTTAGAAGTTATACCCCCCCAAAACCCTAAAAATGCCATTTTTTAACTATTTAGTGCAACGAAACCATAAGCATTTTTGAAATATTGCAAACGCAGAAAGGCACTGGCTTGCTTCCCCTATCGCTGTATACTAAAGTTAAATTTTAAAAAAACAAAATGGCCGTTCAAATTTACCGTTATCTAAAGTCCTTTTTTTCCAAATTTTTGATGTCGTTTTTCTTCTGACCCCAGCCTATAGAAGCTTGAAATTTTAGGGGCTTTTAGACATTAACAAGTAGTTCATTTCGTTAGAAGAAAACCTTTTTCCGTCTCCACCCCCTCTCAAGTTATTGCCTCTTGAAATTTGCAAAATTTGCATTTTTGACACCTTATATTCCTGAAACCGCAAGTTTTTTCAAATTTCTATAAACGCAAAAAGTTAACGGTAAATTTCATGACGTTAAAAAATATAATTATTTTTTTTAACTCACACAATTATCCCTTAAAATCGAGCATTATGTTAACCCCTGTTTATATTAAATTTTGCTTTATTTCAAAGACTGCATAAATGGTTCATCCTAAATATATGCAATCCTAGAAATAGTTTCGTTTATGAATGAAAATAATTTTAATAGTGTGGTAGATATACATTGACTGTTTTTAAAAGCAGTATTTTCACTTGTAGAAGGGAAAAGTGTTACAATACAAACCATTGGTTTGACCCAACTTTATTTATTATTTTTTTTTCGATTTATTTAAATACCAAAATTGCTAAAACTCTAATTTGTCAAAATTTATTAGTAACGCTCATGTACTCGTATTTGCAAACATTATAGTTAATTAATGTAAATATTTTCCCACACATAACCTTCTCAAAATATTTTAAAACGAGTCAAATTACATATATTTTGTTTGTTAATTTTACTTTAAGTAAATTTGAAACCTATATGATACGTAAGTTAACATGGCAAGATTATGAATTTTATAAATGCATAAAATTGCCATGTTCAAAAATTTATTTATGTATATTTACCACCATGATCTAATAATTGTCTGTTTAAAATTTGTTTCTATATGCTTTAAAACTTTTTTGAATATTATTCAATTCATATAGGAAGCTTAAAAAAAATTAGATGGGAAGCTTAAAAAAAAATATACATACATACTTATGTACTTCACAATTATAACAATATTTTTCTGGAAATTTTCTTTAAACTTTTATAATAATATTTGTCTGTTATATATTAAAAAAAAATAAAACAAAAAATTTTAACAAAATAAAAAAAAAAAAATTTAAAATAATCCAAAAAAAAAATACGACAACATCCCAGGCAAGCATCGATCTAATAACCTTCTGGTTATGAGACCACGCTACCCACTAGGCTACGCAGTACTTTGAATTTTCCTTTATAATTCTATATTATATTCATATGTTTTATTCATATTTCGTATAACTCATCAAAAACCATCATATTTTTCATTATACTATATATATATATATATACTTCTCAGGTGGTAAAAAGTACGGGTACTTCTAGAAGGGCTAGAGACATGGGACAAAAGGCATTAGATAGAGCTTTGCCTCTAGGGTCCCAGAAAAATCTGACATTGGAACATTTTAGCTCCGAAATAGCTCTATTTTAAGATTTTCTGAAAAAATTTTTGTATAACAAAAGCACCTTTTTCTTTTATACTTCATATTACTAGAAACGCAAACCAACAAATGAAATAATACTTTTTATTATTAGAAACACAAACCGAGAATCCATTCATAATTATGTATGTTTGCATTTATAATTTTATTTCTAATTGTTCCAACAGCAAAATTTCAAAATTTTCGATTCTAATACATTCATATGTATATACGTTCATATGTTGGAACGAAGAATTTTAAAATCTTCAATTCTAATCCATTCATATATACATACATACATATATTCCTATATACATACATACATATATTTTAATAAAATTATTATTTTGTTTTTGACTAAACCTTTCCTTTATTTGGAAAATTCAATCCTATATATTTACCCACAGTTTTAAAAAAACAGGTACCCATTCATAATTATGTATGTTTGCATTTATAATTTTATTTCTAATCGTTGCAACAGCAAAATTTCAAAATTTTCGATTCTAATACATTCATATGTATATACGTTCATATGTTGGAACGAAAAATTTTAAAATCTTAAATTCTAATCCATTCATATATACATATATCCTATATACATACATACATATATTTTAATAAAATTATTATTTTGTTTTTGACTAAACCTTTTCTTTATTTGGAAAATTCAATCCTATATGTTCACCCACAGTTTTAAAAAAACAAGTATCCTTTCATAATTATGTATGTTTGCATTTTTAATTTTATTTCTAATTGTTCCTACAGCAAAATTTTAAAATTTTCGATTCTAATACATTCATATGTATATACGTTCATAAGTTGGAACGAAAAATTTTAAAATCTTCAATTCTAATCCATTCATATATAAATACATACATATATTCCTATATACATACATACATATATTTTAATAAAATTATTATTTTGTTTTTGACTAAACATTTTCTTTATTTGGAAAATTCAATCCTATATGTTCACCCACAGTTTTAAAAAAACAGGTATCCATTCATAATTATGTATGTTGGCATTTATAATTTTATTTCTAATTGTTCCAACAGCAAAATTTCAAAATTTTCGATTCTAATACATTCATATGTATACACGTTCATATGTTGGAACGAAAAATTTTAAAATCTTCAATTCTAATCCATTCACATATACATACATACATATATTCCTATATACATACATACATATATTTTAATAAAATTATTATTTTGTTTTTGGCTAAACCTCTTCTTTATTTGGAAAATTCAATCCTATATGTTCACCCACAGTTTTAAAAAAACAGGTATCCATTCATAATTATGTATGTTGGCATTTATAATTTTATTTCTAATTGTTCCAACAGCAAAATTTCAAAATTTTCGATTCTAATACATTCATATGTATACATATACGTTCATATGTTGGAGCGAAAAATTTTAAAATCTTCAATTCTAATCCATTCACATATACATACATACATATATTCCTAGATAAATAAACACATATATTTTAATAAAATTATTATTTTGTTTTTGACTAAACCTTTTCTTTATTTGGAAAATTCAATCCTATATGTTCACCCACAGTTTTAAAAAAACAGGTATCCATTCATAATTATGTATGATTGCATTTATAATTTTATTTCTAATTGTTCCAACAGCAAAATTTCAAAATTTTCGATTGTAATGCATTCATATGTACATACATACGTTCATATGTTGGAACGAAAAATTTTAAAATCTTCAATTCTAATCCATTCATATATACATACATACATATATTCCTATATAAATACACACATATATTTTAATAAAATTATTATTTTGTTTTTGACTAAACCTTTTTTTTATTTGGAAAATTCAATCCTATATGTTCACCCACAGTTTTAAAAAAACAGGTATCCATTCATAATTATGTATGATTGCATTTATAATTTTATTTCTAATTGTTCCCACAACAAAATTTCAAAATTTTCGATTGTAATACATTCATATGTACATAAATACGTTCATATGTTGGAACTAAAAATTTTAAAATCTTAAATTCTAATCCATCCATATATACATACATACATATATATTCCTATATACATACACACATATATTTTAATAAAATTACTATTTTGTTTTTGACTAAACCTTTTCTTTATTTGGAAAATTCAATCCAATATGTTCAGCCACAGTTTTAAATAAATAAAGTTGGGTCAAACCAATGGTTTGTATTGTAGCACTTTTCCCTTCAACAAGTGAAAATTCTGCTTTTAAATACAGTCTATATATACCCATCACACATTCTTAAAATTATTTTCATTCATATACAAAACTCTTTCTAGGATTGCATATATTTAGGATGATACATACATGCAGTTTTTGAAATAAAGCAAAAATTAATATAAACAGGGGTTAATATAATGCACGATTTTATGGTTTAATTTTGTGAGTTAAGAAAAATAATTATATATTTTAATGTCATGGAATTTACCGTTAGCTTTTTGTGTTTATAGAAATTTAAAAAGCTTGCGGTTTCGGAAATACAAGGTGTCAAAAATTCAAATTTTACAATTTTCAAGAGGCAATAACTTGAGAGGGGAAGGAGATGGAAAAAAGTTTTCTTCAAACGAAATGAACTATTTGTTAATGTCTAAAAGACCATAAAATTTCAAGCCTCTACATTTTGGGGTCTAGAAAATAAACGACATCAAAAATTTGGAAAAAACGGACTTTAGATAACGGTAAATTTGAGCGGCCATTTTCTTTTATTAGGGGAAGCAAGCCACTGCCTTTTTGCGTTTGCAAAATGTGAAAAATCCTTGCACTAAATAGTTAAAGAATGGCATTTTTAGGGTTTTGGGGGGGTATAACTTCTAAAGCGGCGGAGATAGATAAAAATTTTGAGCTACGAAAATAAGTTTCTAATAAAAATCTATGTACGTACAAAATTTCAGCTTTCAATCTTCAAGGATGTAAAAGTTTTGTAAACAGACACACGGACAGACGGACGGACGGACGGAAGGACGGACGGACAGAGTGAAACTAATAAGCACTTTTTTTTCAAAAATTTTTTGGAAAAGTGCTAAAAAGCAGGTATCCATTCATAATTATGTATGTTTGCATTTATAATTTTATTTCTAATTGTTCCAACAGCAAAATTTCAAAATTTTCGATTCTAATACATTCATATGTACATACATACGTTCATATGTTGGAACGAAAAATTTTAAAATCTTCAATTCTAATCCATTCATATATACATACATACATATATTCCTATATACATACATACATATATTTTAAGAAAATTATTATTTTGTTTTTGACTAAACCTTTTCTTTATTTGGAAAATTCAATCCTATATGTTCACCCACAGTTTTAAAAAAACAGGTATCCATTCATAATTATGTATGTTTGCATTTATAATTTTATTTCTAATTGTTGCAACAGCATAATTTCAAAATTTTCGATTCTAGTACATTTATATGTATATACGTTCATATGTTGGAACGAAAAATTTTAAAATCTTCAATTCTAATCCACTCATATATACATACATACATATATTCCTATATACATATATTTTAATAAAATTATTATTTTGTTTTTGACTAAACCTTTTCTTTATTTGGAAAATTCAATCCTATATGTTCACCCTCAGTTTTAAAAAAACAGGTATCCATTCATAATTATGTATGTTTGCATTTATAATTTTTTTCTAATTGTTCCAACAGCAAAAGTTCAAAATTTTCGATTCTAATACATTCATATGTATATACGTTCATATGTTGGAACGAAAATTTTTAAAGTCTACAATTATTCTAATCCTTTCATATATATATATATATATATACATATATTCCTATATACATACATATATTTTAATAAAATTATTATTTTGTTTTTGACTAAACCGTTTCCTTATTTGGAAAATTCAATCCTATATGTTCACCCACATTTTTAAAAAAACAGGTATCCATTCATAATTATGTATGTTTGCATTTATAATTTTATTTCTAATTGTTCCAACAGCAAAATTTCAAAATTTTCGATTCTAATACATTCATATGTATATACGTTCATATGTTGGAACGAAAATTTTTAAAGTCTACAATTATTCTAATCCTTTCATATATATATATATATATATACATATATTCCTATATACATACATATATTTGAATAATGTTTGTTTTTGACTAAACCTTTTCTTTATTTGACAAATTATTTTTTGTATGTTTAACCCCATGATATAGTAATTATGCGTTTAAAATTTCTATATATTTTAGAGTTTTGAATATTATCAAATTCATATAGAAAGTTTAAAAAAATTACTCAGGAAGCTTTAAAAAAAATATACATACATACATATTTATGTACTTAAAATGTTTGCGAATTTTTCCAAACTATTATAAGAATATTTTTTTGGAAATTTTCTTTAAACTTTTATAATAACATTTATCTGTTATATATTAAAAAAAAATAAAACACAAAATTTAAACAAAATAAAAAAAAAATTTTAAAATAATCCAAAAATATAAAAACACAACAACATCCAGGCAAGCATTGATCCAATAACCTTCTGGCTATGAGACTACCACGCTAACCACTAGGCTACGCAGTACCTTGAATTTCCCTTAATAATTCTATATTTTATTCATATTTCGTATAACTCATCAAAAACCATCATATTTTACATTATATATATATAGCTACTTCTCAGGTGGTAAAAAGTACGGGTACTTCTAGAAGGGCTAGAGACATGGGACAAAGGATAAATGTTATTATAAAAGTTTAAAGAAAATTTCCAAAAAAATATTCTTATAATAGTTTATAAAAATTCGCAAAAATTTTAAGTACATAAATATGTATGTATGTATATTTTTTGTAAAGCTTCCTGAGTAACAAAATAATAATTAAGGTATGTAAAAATATATGTATGTATGTATATATGAATATATGTATGTATGTATATATGAATGGATTGGAATTTAGCATTTTACATGTTTTCGCTCGAACAATAAAAATAAAATTTTAGGTAGATACATACGTACATAAATTGTGTATGTATATTTTTTTTAAGCTTGGTGACAAAACATAATATTCAATACAATAACAAATGAAGCATTAATATTCAGTTGCCACAAAACATCTGATGTCTTTTATGAAATCTGACAATTATTTAAGTTTATTTCGAGTTTTCGAACTTAAAATATATGTGAGATCATTATATTTTCGAATATTATTTATTTCTCGTTCGCGGTTTGTGTTTCTAATAATAAAAAGTATTATTAAATTTGTTGGTTTGCGTTTCTAGTAATATAAAGTATAAAAGAAAAAGGCGGTTTTTTTATACAAAATTTTTTTCAGAAAATCTCAAAATAAAGCTATTTCGGGGCTAAAATGTTCCAATGTCAGATTTTTCTGGGACCCTAGAGGCAAAACTCTATCTAATGCCTTTTGTCCCATGTCTCTAGCCCTTCTAGAAGTACCCGTACTTTTTACCACCTGAGAAGTAGCTATATATATATAACTAGTCGTGTGTGCTTGCATTGCAAGCCTTGCAAGTATGATGCCTGTAGTTTTGAAATTGTGTTCCATTCTGTGGCTGAGATATTTTAAGTTTACTTTATTTCTTCAAAATCACACCCATAATATGCATATAGATATGTTTTTTTCCTGAGAAATAATAAGATAAAACTTAAAACTTAAAATAAAAAGTTCTGAGAAATAATTACCCAAAAATACATAATTAAACAAATAATTAGTTCCTTTGAATTCTAATACCTTTTGAGTAATTTATTTTAAAACTTTACTTTGAGTTATGTCGCATAAAATCGTAAAATACCTTTTACAATAAACACTTTAAGCCATAAATTATTATTAATTATAAACTACAATTCATGCACGTATGTATTTGAAGTTTATAATACATGCGAAGAAAACGCGTGACTGTAGAATGAGTTAACACCAAATCTAACGTATATAGGGTAACACGTATTGCATACGATTTCTATGCGTATTTTTGACATTTTTGGGCACCAAACTTTGTTAAAACATTTTCATACAGGTCTTTTACATGATTGCATACCAATGCAGTATCGATTACTTTCCGATTGTACCTTAGTATAATTGATTATACTTTTGTAGCAAATCACAAAAAGAATACATATGTATATAAGTAAATGTGTATGTAATCGTACATGCTATAAAACTATATGTAGATATTATTAATTTTTTGTTTTCTTGTTATAACTCACACTTATAGAATTTAACTTATTTCCAATATATATGACATCAAAATTATATAAACATTACCCCCATAAGATGTAATACCATTTTGTAAAAAAAAGGACCAAAACATCTTTGGGGGGGGTGAAGGGGGAGGGCGGGTATAGCTCTTGCTTTTTCTGGGACCCTGGAGGCAAAACTCTATCTAATGCCTTTTGTCCCATGTCTCTAGCCCTTCTAGAAGTACCCGTACTTTTTACCACCTGAGAAGTAGCTATATATTTATATAATGTAAAATATGATGGTTTTTGAAGAGTTATACGAAATATGAATAAAATATAGAATTATTAAGGGAAATTTAAGGTACTGCGTAGCCTAGTGGTTAGCGTGGTAGTCTCATAGCCAGAAGGTTATTGGATCAATGCTTGCCTGGATGTCGTCGTATTTTTATTTTTTTGCATTATTTTAAAATTTTTTTTTTTTATTTTATTTAAATTTTGTGTTTTATTTTTTTTTAATATATAACAGATAAATGTTATATAAAAGTTTAAAGAAAATTTCCAAAAAAATATTCTTATAATAGTTTGGAAAAATTCGCAAAAATTTTAAGTACATAAATATGTATGTATGTACATTTTTTTTAAAGCCTCCTGAGTAATTTTTTTAAGCTTTCTATATGAATTTAATAATATTCAAAACTGTAGAATATATAGAAATAAATTTTAAACGCATAATTATTATATCATGGGGGTAAACTTACAAAAATTAATTTCTCAAATAAAGAAAAGGTTTAGTCAAAAACAAAATAATAATTTTATTCATATATATGTATGTATGAATGTATGAATATATATGTGTATGTATATATGAATGGATTAGAATTGAAGATTTTAAAATTTTTCGTTCCAACATAGAACGTATGTACATATGAATGTATTAGAATCGAAAATTTTGAAATTTTGCTGTTTGAAAAATTATAAATAAAATTATAAATGCAAACATACATAATTATGAATGTATACCTAGTTTTTTTAAAACTGCGGGTGAACATATAGAAATAAATTTCTCAAATAAAGAAAAGGTTTAGGTTAAAATAAAATAATAATTGTATTCAAATATATATATGTACATATGAATGTAATTTTTCAAATAAAGAAAAGGTTTAGGCAAAAACAAAATAATAATTTTATTCAAATATATGTACATATGTACATATAAATGTATTAAAATTTAGCATTTTACAGTTTTGCGTTTGGAACAATAAAAATAAAATTCTAACTACAGACGTACATACATATATTCTGTATGTACATATATTTTTTTAAAGCTTGCTGACGAAACGTAATGTTAAAAACAATAACAAATGAAATATTAATATTGAGATGTCACAAAACATCTGATGTCTGATAAAAGCTGACATTTATTTACGTTAAGATTAATTCGTTTATCCGAAACAAAAATATGTGAGATCATTATATTTTCAAATATTATTTATTTCTCGGTTTGTGTTTCTAATAATAAAAATAACGTAAAACGCATCATTTATTTCTTGGTTTGTGTTTCTAATTATAAAAAGTATAAAAGAAAAACGTGCTTTTGTTATACAAAAATTTTTTCAGAAATTCTTAAAATAGAGCTATTTCGGGGCTAAAAAGTTCCAATGTCAGATTTTTCTGGGACCCTGGAGGCAAAACTCTATCTAATGCCTTTTGTCCCATGTCTCTAGCGCTTCTAGAAGTACCCGTACTTTTTACCACCTGAGAAGTAGCTATATATATATAATGTAAAATATGATGGTTTTTGATGAGTTATACGAAATATGAATAAAGTATAGAATTATTGAGGGAAATTCAAGGTACTGCGTAGCCTAGTGGTTAGCGTTGTAGTCTCATAGCCAGAAGGTTATTGGATCAATGCTTGCCTGGATGTTGTCGTGTTTTTATTTTTTTGGATTATTTTAAAATTTTTTTTTTATTTTGTTTAAATTTTGTGGTTTATTTTTTTTTAATAAATAACATATAAATGTTATTATAAAAGTTTAAAGAAAATTTCCAAAAAAATATTCTTATAATCATCATCATCATTTGGCACTACAGCCCGAGGTAGGCTTTGGCCTTCTGCACAATTTGCCTCCAAGTTGTCCTTTCCTGCGCCGATGTTTTCCAATTTTGGATCCCTAGCCTTCGCGCATCGCTTTCTACATTGCCGACCCACCTTGTTCTTGGTCTACCTCTTGCACGACTGAGGTAAGGACGATCATTAAAAATCTTGAACTGTGCCCTTTCATCATCCATTCGGGCCACGTGTCCTGCCCGTCTTAATCTCTGTGATTTTATAAATCTAACGATATCTTCTCCCCCTATTAACTGCTCTAATTCACTATAGCTTCGTCTTTCATATTCATAATTATCCAATCTTCTTGCTTTGATAATTTTTCTTAATATTTTTCGCTCAAATACTCGCAGGGCTAGCATATTACCATTTGTCATTGACCATGTCTCACTACTATGTGTCACAACTGGACGTATAATTGTTTTATATATAATTAGCTTGGTTCGTCTGGACAGTAGATTCGATTGTATGAGTTTCTTGTTGGCGTGATAGCTCCAACAAGCCCAAGGTAGCTAAAACTTGTTACACGTTCGAAATTGTATTGACCAATTGTCATATTTTGTAATTGTCGCTTTCTCGGTGTTCTAGACATTTCTAGGTATTTTGTTTTTTCCCCAATTTATTTTTAAACCGATTTTTGATGTTTCATTTTCGATTTTTACGATCGCTTCACACATGGCCCTGACACTTCTCCCAATTATAACAACATCATCTGCATATGCCATTATTTGTGACGTTCTTGAAAAAATGTTACCATCAGTATAAAATTTTCCTAAAGCATGTTGTAGAAGAAGATTAAACATTAGTGCAGATAGTGCATCTCCCTGTCGCACACCAGTTTTAATTTCAAATGCACCCGAGGTTTGTCCTTGTAAAACTATTTTGGCTTTTGAATTTTTTATTGTCATTATCATTAAATTTATAGGCTTTTGCGGTATTCCTTGTCTTTTCAGTGCTATTTCTAATTTAATTCTATCTACACTATCAAAAGCTTGTTTGTAGTCAATAAAGAGCAAATGAAGATCTACATTGTGCTCGTAGCATTTCTCCATATTTTGTCTCAGTAAAAATATTTGGTCTACCGCCGACCTATTGCTTCTGAACCCACATTGGTATTCATCTATTATCTCCTCAGCCATTGGTTTGACACGTTCATAAATTACATTAGACAAGACCTTATACATACAGTTTAATAACGTGATCCCTCGATAATTATTACAGTCTGTTTTGTCATCCTTTTTGTGTATGGAACAAATCAAACCCATATTCCACTTTTCAGGTATAGTCTCTTGTTGCGAAATGTTACATATTAATCTATGTATACTTTTCTGAAGCTCCTCACCACCCATTTTTAACAGCTCTGCCGTTACGTTATCCTCACCAGGAGCCTTATTATTTTTCAATTTAAAAATTGCTGTTTTAATTTCGTCAAATGTTGGTAATATATCCAGGGGCTCTGCCGTCATCAACTCTTCTTCTTCATTTTGTTGTTGTTCATGGGGCACGTTTAATAGCTCTTTAAAATATTCTACCCAACGTGACATTATTTTATTTTCTTCTAATAACATATTCCCTGCCTTATCCCTACATATATTCACTCTTGGCTGATATCCATTCGTCATTTTCTTAATATTATTATAGAATTTCCTAACGTCATTTTTATTGTGGTCCTTTTGAATATTTTCTACCTTACTTTTCATCATTTGTTTCTTCTTCTTTTTGCAAATTTTATTAGCAATTACTCTCTTTCGTTTATATTCTTCTCTGTTTGCTCTTGTATTCCGCTGCAGCATTTTTTTCCGCGCTTCATTTTTAATTTCAATTGCATCTTTACATTCGCTGTCAAACCATTCACTATTTCGTTGTGTTGATGCCTTACCCACTATTTCTGTTGCAGCTGATATTATGGCTTTTTCGATATTTTCTGTCATGTTCTCTATTGTTTCGTTCTGACTGTTTCGTTTCTGTAATCTTATAATAGTTTGGAAAAATTCGCAAAAATTTTAAGTACATAAATATGTATGTATGTATATTTTTTTTAAAGCCTCCTGAGTAATTTTTTTAAGCTTTCTATATGAATTTAATAATATTCAAAACTGTAGAATACATAGAAATAAATTTTAAACGCATAATTATTATATCATGGGGGTAAACTTACAAAAATTAACTTCTCAAATAAAGAAAAGGTTTAGTCAAAAACAAAATAATAATTTATGTATGTAAAAATATATGTATGTATGTATATATGAATACATGTGTGTATATATATATGAATGGATTAGAATTGAAGATTTTAAAATTTTTCGTTCCAACATATGAACGTATGTATATATGAATGTATTAGAATCGAAAATTTTGAAATTTTGCTGTTGGAAAAATTATAAATAAAATTATAAATGCAAATATACATAATTATGAATGGACACCTGTTTTTTTTAAACTGTGGGTAAACATATAGGATTGAATTTTAAACATAAAGAAAAGGTTTAGTCAAAAACAAAATAATAATTTATGTATGTAAAAATATGTGTATGAATGTATATATGAATATATGTGTGTATGTATATATGAATGGATTAGAATTGAAGATTTTAAAATTTTTCGTTCCAACATATGAACGTATGTACATATGAATGTATTAGAATCGAAAATTTTGAAATTTTGCTGTTGGAAAAATTATAAATAAAATTATTAACACAGACACACGTTATTATGAATGTATACCTAGTTTTTTTAAAACTGCGGGTGAACATATAGAAATAAATTTCTCAAATAAAGAAAAGGTTTAGGTTAAAATAAAATAATAATTGTATTCAAATATATATATGTACATATGAATGTAATTTTTCAAATAAAGAAAAGGTTTAGGCAAAAACAAAATAATAATTTTATTCAAATACCTATATGTATGTACATATAAATGTATTAAAATTTAGCATTTTACAGTTTTCCGTTTGGAACAATAAAAATAAAATTCTAACTACATACGTACATACATATATTCTGTATGTACATATATTTTTTTAAAGCTTGCTGACGAAACGTAATGTTCAAAACAATAACAAATGAAATATTAATATTCAGATGTCACAAAACATCTGATGTCTGATAAAAGCTGACATTTATTTACGTTAAGATTAATTCGTTTATCCGCAACAAAAATATATGAGATCATTATATTTTCAAATATTATTTATTTCCCGGTTTGTGTTTCTAATAATAAAAATAACGTAAAACGTATCATTTATTTCTTGGTTTGTGTTTCTAATTATAAAAAGTATAAAAGAAAAACGTGCTTTTGTTATACAAAAATTTTTTCAGAAAATCTTAAAATAGAGCTATTTCGGAGCTAAAAAGTTCCAATGTCAGATTTTTCTGGTACCCTAGAGGCAAAACTCTATCTAATGCCTTTTGTCCCATGTCTCTAGCCCTTCTAGAAGTACCCGTACTTTTTACCACCTGAGAAGTAGCTATATATATATAACTAGTCGTGTGTGCTTGTATTGCAAGCCTTGCAAGTATGATGCCTGTAGTTTTGAAATTGTGTTCCATTCTGTGGCTGAGATATTTTAAGTTTACTTTATTTCTTCAAAAACACACCCATAATATACATATAGATATGTTATTTCCTGATAAATAATAAGATAAAACTTAAAACTTAAAATAAAAAAGTTCTGAGAAATAATTACCCAAAAATACATAATTAAACAAATAATTAGTTCCTTTGAAGTCTAATACCTTTTGAGTAATTTATTTTAAAACTTCACTTTGAGTTATGTCGCATAAAATCGTAAAATACCTTTCACAATAAACACTTTAACCCGTAAATTATTGTTAATTATAAACTACAATTCATGCACGTATGTATTTGAAGTTTATAAAACATGCGAATAAAACGCGTGACTGTAGAATGAGTTAACACCAATTCTAACGTATATAGGGTAATACGTATTGCATACGATTTCTATGCGTATTTTTGACATTTTTGGGCACCAAACTTTGTTAAAACATTTTCATACAGGTCTTTTACATGATTGCATATCAATGCTGTATCGATTACTTTCCGATTGTACCTTAGTAAAATTGATTATACCTTTGTAGCAAATCGCAAAAAGAATACATATGTATATAAGTAAATGTGTATGTAATCGTACATGCTATAAAACTATATGTAGATATTATTAATTTTTTGTTTTCTTGTTATAACTCACACTTATAGAATTTTACGAATATATATGCCATCAAAATTATACAAACATTACCCCGATAAGGATGTAGTACCATTTTCTAAAAAAATGGACCAAAGTATCTTTGGAGGGGGGTGAAGGGGGAAAGCGGGTGGAATTCTAGCTTTTTCTGGTACCCTAGAGGCAAAACTCTACCTAATGTCTTTTGTCCCATGTCTCTAGCCCTTCTAGAAGTACCCGTACTTTTTACCACCTGAGAAGTAGCTATATATATATAATGTAAAATAGGATGGTTTTTGAAGAGTTATACGAAATATGAATAAAATATAGAATTAATAAGAGAAATTCAAGGTACTGCGTAGCCTAGTGGTTAGCGTGGTAGTCTCATAGCCAGAAGGTTATTGGTTCAATGCTTGCCTGGATGTTGTATTTTTCTTTTTTTGGATTATTTCAAAAATTTTTTTTTTTTTATTTTGTTTAAATTTTGTATTTTATTTTTTTTTAATATATAACAGATAAATGTTATATAAAAGTTTAAAGAAAATTTCCAAAAAAATATTCTTATAATAGTTTGGAAAAATTCGCAAAAATTTTAAGTACATAAATATGTATGTATGTATATTTTTTTTAAAGCTTCCTGAGTAATTTTTTTTAAGCTTTCTATATGAATTTAATAATATTCAAAACTGTAGAATATATAGAAATAAATTTTAAACGCATAATTATTAAATCATGGGAGTAAACATACAAAAATTAATTTTTCAAATAAAGAAAAGGTTTAGTCAAAAACAAAATAATAATTTTATTCATATATATGTATGTATGTATGTATGAATATATACGTGTATGTATATATGAATGGATTAGAATTGAAGATTTTAAAATTTTTCGTTCCAACATATGAACGTATGTATGTACATATGAATGTATTAGAATCGAAAATTTTGAAATTTTGCTGTTGGAACAATTAGAAATAAAATTATAGATGCAAACATACATAATTATGAATGGATACCTGTTTTTTTAAAACTGTGGGCAAACATATAGGATTGAATTTTCCAAATAAAGAAAAGGTTTAGTCAAAAACAAAATAATAATTTTATTCAAATATATGTACCTATGTATTTATATAAGAATGTTTTAGAATTGAAGATTTTAAAATTTTTCGTTCCACCATATGAACGTATATACATATGAATATATTAGAATCGAAAATTTTGAAATGTGGCTGTTGGAACAATTAGAAATAAAATTATAAATGCAAACATACATAATAATGAATGGATACCTGTTTTTTTAAAACTGTGGGTGAACATATAGGATTGAATTTTCCAAATAAAGAAAAGGTTTAGTCAAAAACAAAATAATAATTTTATTAAAATATATGTATGTATGTATATAGGAATATATGTATATATATATATATGAATGGATTAGAATTGAAGACTTTAAAATTTTTCGTTCCAACATATGAACGTATATACAAATGAGTGTATTAGAATCGAAAATTTTGAAATTTTGCTGTTGGAACAATTAGAAAAAATTATAAATGCAAACATACATAATTATGAATGGATACCTGTTTTTTTAAAACTGTGGGTGAACATATAGGATTGAATTTTCCAAATAAAGAAAAAGTTTAGTGAAAAACAAAATAATGATTTTATTAAAATGTATGTATGTATGTATATAGGAATATATGTATGTATGTATATATGAATGGATTAAAATTGAAGATTTTAAAATTTTTCGTTCCAACATATGAACGTGTGTATGTACATATGAATGTATTAGAATCGAAAATTTTGAAATTTTGCTGTTGGAACAATTAGAAATAAAATTATAAATGCAAACATACATAATTATGAATGCAGTGGCCTCAAACACAAACCGCCTAACTCGAGTTAAGACAAAAATGAGATATGTTTACCAGCGAATTCTCCGTTTTAAGTTTCATATGCTCACAAAATTTGGTGGTTCTACGACTGTTGTAGCCGGAGTTATTGTCGAATTCACACATGACCTAACTCGAAATGGCAACTAAGTGCACTTGCACTAATCGCCTAAATCGAGTTAAGAGCAGAAAACATCTTTTTTATGTTTTTGACAAACCACTTATTTCGAGATAGGCTATTGTTGCAAATCGAAATTAGTGACATTTTTTTTTATTTGTATGAATTTTTACAACCGCTTATCTTGAGTTAAGCTTTTGTTGCAAAATTAATTTTGAATTTTTTTAAATACTAACTCGACATAAGCGATTTGTGTAAAATAATTATTGTTGGTTGTTTAAACTCATCTCGAGTTAGGCGATTATTGCAAATGCAATTATATTCCAAAAGGCTTCTTATGTCGAGTTAGGTTTTTATAACGCGTGCAAATAAGAACAATACATCGAAGTTAAGCGTTTAGTGTTCGAAATAATACATGATAAGTATAGAATATTTTTTAGTTTTTTATAATAAAAAATATTTTATAACGCTTAAAATATTATTTTATGTGATATATAGTGTAGGTACTTTATGTCCATGATTTAAAACTTGTTCACTATAATTAAAATTAAATCTTACATTCAGTGACAAAGAAGATAGTTGTATTTTTTAACCCAAAATATAAAACATGTACACAAGTTACCTGCATTATTAATGCTCTAATTACCCAAATATCCCATGTTTAAGATTGGAATTTTTTTATTTAACAAATAATCTTGTAGGTCATTTCGTGATTTACCTGCGACAAATGTTTTTTTCAATTGACGGAGTTCCCATGTTAAAATGACACGTGGCTAGCTACCTGATGGTAGATTGTTTTGCCTTTGTGGTCCAATTGTATTATTAAACAAAGTGTTGTTTTTTTACACCCTTGTAAAACACATGTTATTAGGAAGATCAAATTTTTGTGTTTAACAAGAGTTTTCATTCTAATTATTGTATTACAAAGCAACACTTTTATTATACACTAGTAAAAGACATTTTGTTATACAAAACATTCAAATTATTATAATTTGGAAGGGTTTTCAATAAATAAGATTGGTACATCTGGGAATAACAATATTTTGTTGTACTTTTTATTACTCATTTCCGTGAGATTAAATTTCTTCAATTTGCAACATTTATTATATTTTTGTTATTTCGAAGGAAGTATTTTTTACAAAGACAGTTATTTATTATTGTTTTTAAATGTGCTTATGTTGGAAATAGTTAAATAATGCAAAAATTATCCAATATAAACTTTATTCACGCTTAATAAATGTACGTTAAAAGTTTTGGAACTTGCTAGGAGAGCTGAAATGATTGTGGTGGATATTAGATGTATCACATTATATTTGAAATTAACATAACGGATTCAAAGTGTTTTTAAGCATAGAAATTAGCGAAACTGGTTCTATAGTAAATAAACAAGTATCAACAGATCTTACTTTGAAAACCGAAGTAAATATAGTTTTGAAAACCGCAATTGACTTTGGTCATGGTGATTGTATTAATGATCCTGATTTTAAAATTTCTAAACAAAAATTCTTCAGGATCCGACGTAAATGACGGGTTCATTGAAATAAAATAAAGTAGAAAAAGATGTTCAAAAAAATACAGATATTCGGTTTCAAAACAAAACAAATTAAAGAAATATTCAAGAGAGAGGGCTTCCAACGATAGGAATTTGGGAAATGAATGTGAAAATTGACAAGGCAAGTAAGTTTCTTTTGTCGTAAAAACTACAGATGTAAGATTTTCAATAGCATTCAAAAGCAAATTTTCGGGTTCTATCGGGCACGAGAACATATCTGTGGATAACTGTATATGTGGTTTCATTAATGGGCATATCTGAAACAAAAACAAAATGTAAGATACAACGTATCAGCAATTTCAGAGTACGTAAATATCACACACAATGGTCTCCTTTACACAATGCCTTGATGAAACTTGTTTCCAAAAAAGGGTTTTAAACAAAAACGAATAGATACTACATATAAATATGTTTATGCTACAACTTTATTTATTTGCTTTGTCAGATCCGTTGCACAATGAAGCCTTTTTGTAATTGAAATACTTTTTGAAACTCTCTTAAGTGGAAAGAGCCACCCCACAGATTTTAAAAAATAGACTTCCAAAAAATATTTCACAAAAACAGTTTATACAAACAACGCTTTCTTATATTTTAAGACAAGGTGTTAACTAGTTAGATTTTCAAGATATACTCCGAATTGAAAAAGAAGAGAAAATTAGTCCCAAAAAAGAAAAACTGAGAGTACTTGATGCAATTTATTGATCCTTTGGTTCAAAACTTTTACAAAACGATTAATACTGGAGACTTAGCAGATACTCCTCCATATTTAGTCGAAGAATCCGAGAGCGAATAAAAGATACTGTCACCTTTCTTAAATTTAATGAAACAATTATTTTTAAGTTTTTAGAAATAATTTTTCCTTGAAATTTATTCATCTCTTACCTCAATTTATGTTTTTTATGACACTGATTTGAAAAAAGAATGAAAAATCAAATAACCTAAAAATAATATATATATTTCTTCCTTTTTTAGTATAACTTAAGTCACCTAAAACCATATCTTCAGTTTTGCAACAACAGCTTAAATCGACTTAAGTTTGACGAAAATGCAAAAGTAATTTTTCACAAATCGCCTAACTCGAGATATGCTTTGCAAAATGCTTTTTATAAATTTTGTATAACCGCTTATCTCTCTTTTTTCACAATTATGAGAATACTATTAGTTGTTTTACTTCAGATTATAAGTTAATCGCTTCCTTTTTTAATTATCTTTCGATCAAAAAAAAAATTGGCTCAAAAAACTTCATAACTTTTTTCAAAATTAAATTTAAAGTTTAAAATGCATTTATCTCGAAATCACTAAAACAGACTTAAGTCGTTTGTGCTTGAAGCCACTGAAATATCTGCAGTACAGTGTGTTTGTGCTAAGAGTCAACTACAATCCAATAGCAATCCAGACGCGACCGACTCACAATCAGCGACTCTCTGGTCTATAACTGATCCCTGAGGGACGGCAGAAATTATATGTACTAACTTGCATGAGGGAATTATTCTTAAAGGCTAGAAGAAGAGAGCTCCTAAATAACACAAGTCAAATGTAATGAAATAAACACATACATTGTATACCCCAGGTGGCAATCCAGTAATGCTGGAAAATCCACACTCTTCGGAGGCTGGTCTTTTGGATTTTAGCGGATACCACTTATTTCATAGTAGATCGACGTTAATGAATCAATTTTGAGGAAGATCTGGGGTCATGTGATCACCCACATTGGTGATTGCCAACAAAAAATACAGAGTTAAGTATCATAACTATGAAAAAAAATTTAATAAGTCTGCAGAAGACAAAAAAATTAAAACCCAAGAAGGTAATATAAGAAGGTATCTTACACAGGAGAATAAATTGTATACTCAGGAATTGAGAATAACCGAGTTGGAGAGTCTTTGTAAGGTGCTACAAAACGAGACCTGCAAATTACAGGCAGGGAATGTAAATTTAAAAAATCAAATAAAATCTGCATCAACAGAAAAGGAAAACAAAGATGCGGAAGTTATTGACACCGAAGAGGAAGAACTGGCTAGAGAAACTGACTGGATCCTAAAACAGAATAATACAAATAAGCGAAAAATGGAAAAAGTTCCTGAAATAAATTCAGAGAAGACATTTAAAAAAAATAATGAAACCAGCCGTAAAATGAAGGCTGAAAATTCAAACAAGCACAAGCCTCCTCCGGTTATATTAAGCAACATTAAAAACTACTCCCGCATAGATAAGATATTAAAAGAAGAAGGAATAAACGTTAGGGACAATATGACGAATAATGACCAACTAAAACTAAATGTGGAAAATTAAAATGAACACAGATTACTAACCAAAGCTATAAATAAGGCTAGACTGAAGTGGCACACGTATAAGAATAAACTGACAAATCCATTTAAAGTTATGACTAGAAATCTCTTATCGGCAAAGGCTTTAAATTTCTAGATGTTGTAAATAAAATCAAAAGGAAAAAAAAATGGAAAATATATTTCAGCAGAACTTCCGCACTTTATTTTGTGTTTGCACCATTCGAAACAGATAACCAAAATCTATAAAATAGAATATTTACAGCACACGAGAGTAAAAGTTCAAGCTCTTAGAAGCAACAAGAAATAGAAATAGTTGAAATTCAGCTTATTTCGATTAAAATTAATTCTACTAAACACGAATTTCTTGTTGGTGCTGTATTCTGTCCACTAAATTGGAGCATTAAGCAAAATACTTTTAAAGATCTCCTGTACAAACATGGACATAGATATCTGATAGGAGGTATATAGGACTATAATGCCAAGCATACAGATTGGGGTTCTAGAATCACCTCAACTAGAGGAAGAGGGCTATTCAAGAACAAGGTTGTTGCTATCACCCCACTGGCTCTCCTACTTATTGTATTGCTGACACTGGCAAGATTCCTGATGTTATTGACTTTTTTTTAACTAAAAAAATATCAGAAAACTTTCTAAGCCTTGTAGATAATTATGATTTTAATTTAGATCACTCTGCTGTCATATTAGAACTAAGTGAAAAAATAACTAAAACATTGTTTAAACTCAGATTGACGAATAACACTACAGATTAGGCGAGTTTTAAATACCAAATAATAAACAATATTGGCGTAAATTTTAATATTCAATCAAGAGAACAATTAGCTCTTGAGTTAGAAGGATTTATTTATATCATACAAAAAGCTGGATAGAACAATACGAAAATGTCAAAGTACAATCCGACAGCAAATAGCTATCCCAAGGAAATAACTGATTTCATAGGTGAAATGAGAAGAGCCAGTCGTAGATGGCAACGTTCGCGTCACCCAGATGATAAAACTGTTTTAAACAGACTTTTCCGGGTGCTTAAGAGAAAAATCCAAGAATTTAAATCGGTAACATACGAAAGTTATAAAAATAACTTATCAGCTACGAAGGAAACAACTTCCTTAAGTCGGCAAAGAGCAAAAATAGATCGATTAAACATGCTCGGCCACCGATAAAAGCAAATAGCAAATGAAGCGGGCCGCAAAGCTCCACTTACTCAATTGGAAATTTCGGAAGAGATAAGATCCCTGAAGTTGAAAAAATCGTCAGGTTTTGATCTTATTACTGCGGAAGTACTGAGAGAGCTACCAGACGAGGTATTGGAACATTTGACAAAAATTATGAATGTATTTAATTATGATTTTGGGTATGATCCTTGTGTTTGGAAAGTGGCGGAGGTAATTATGTTGCCCAAATTCGGGAAATCCTTGAGGAAAACAAAGTCTTACAGGCCCATTTCATTGTTACCAGTGATGTCTAAACTTTTTGAGAAGCTCTCCTATTAAGAAGATCGAAGCTAATAATAGAAAAAAGGGGCATGATACCAAACCATCAATTTGGTTTTAGAAGAAACCATTCTACAATAGACCAGGTCCATAGGACAACGAATATTATAGAAAAAAGCTTAGAAAATAAAGAAATCTGCTCCTCCATATTTCTAGACGTAGCACATGCATTCGACAAGGTATGGTACAAAAGCCTTATATTAAATGATACCAGCACCATTTGTAGCAATTTTGGAATTTCACTTAGCTGATAGATTATTTAGAATTAAACAAGACTCTGAATACTCCACGCTAAAAGAAGTGAGAGCAGGTATGCCTCAAGGTGGTATATTGGACCAACGTTGTACTTGCCTTGCACGAGTGATCTACCACAAATAGAAAATGCCACGGCAGCCACTTTTGCTGACGGTACTGCAATATTGGCGGTAGGATCGAATATTGGAGATTCGAAAAAAAAATAATTACAGGAGGCAAGCAACAAAATAAACCAGTTGACTAGGGATTGGAAAATGAATTGAATGAAGCAAAATCGGTTCACATAAGCTCCATCAATTGAAAAATAGCGAATCCACCACAAATTAAGTTAAATTAAACGAACGTAACAATTCAGCTCAGTATAATACGCCGTAATGCCTTTAGATGTCTAGCTAAGGTGGAAAGAGCATATAAAGAAGAAAGACATAGAATTAGAAAATAAATATAGAGAAAATTATTGGCTCCTAGCTCGTAAGTCCAATTTGGCGATTAATAAAATAAATTAAAATCATTAAACCAATATGGCTGTATGGCATTCAACTGTGGGGTTGAGCCAAGAAGACTTAATGCGAGCCTTCAAGCCTTCCAAAATTCAAGCCTATACGTAACGGTGACTTCACAGGGACTTTGGAATTCCTTTGTTTGAAGATGAAATTAGGAGTTGTGCTACAAAGCATACGGTTCGTCTAGAACAGCATGTAAATGCGGAAGCAGCTCGGCTGCTAGACTTTAACTTGGCTTAAACGAACAAGACTTTTCGATTTAACACAAAATACCAATTTCCTCATAGAAGGTATTTAATTCTTGGACGGAAAAACCAAGTTAGCGCAGAAGTAATGGTTGGTCTGCTGGACCAGTTTTATCCGTTCAGAGTTTAGGTGATTTTTTAGGGTAGGAGTCACGCTCCCCCACTGTTGGAGGAAAAAGGCAGGTAGCGCCGTCCTTCTTCTTCTTTCGAGATTTTTTCACGTAGTAGAAAAAAAATTTTAAATATTTTAAAAAATAAAATAAAATTATCAATAAAAAAAAATTCATCTGAAAAATAGCATTTTTCAGCGTTCGTATGTAGCATTGATCGCTTAAAGTGTTTATTGCCCAAGTAAATATTGTAATTTACGATTTTGTGTGACATAGCTCATAGTGGATTCTAAAATAAATTACTCAAAAGATATTAGATCTCAAAGGAACTAATTATTTGTTTAATTATTTAATTTTTTGAAATTATTTTTAGGTACTTTTCTTATTTTAAATTTTATCTTATTATTTATTAAGAAAAAGTGTATCTATATGTATACTACTTGTGTGCTTTTGAAGAAAAGAAGTAAGCTTAAAATATCTCACTCACAGAATGGAACACAATTTCAAAACTAGGGCCATAGTACTTGCAAGGCTTGCAAGTAATAATGAAATTGTTATGTAATAATGTAAATTTTTTTGAGTAGTTATTTTATTAAAATTACTTTCTTTTTCTGATTTCATAATTAAACTTAATATTTTTTACTACAGATTTCATTTAAATTTATTTGCATTTAAAAAATAAAATTTCAAAAAGAAAAAAAAACTGTAATTTTATGGAAGGAAAAGGGGAAGGAAAAATTAAACTTCTTAGTAGATTAGATTTGCGAATTAGAACCAATAAGCTTCTTGTTTTTGGTAGGTACAATGAATAGTTTTGAGCCTACCAAAAAGTGCTCTGGTGTGAATGCTTCTATATCATCTACACCTCTTGTAAATGGTGTAAGTGAGTTTAAAATAATATCGACTTTTTAGAAGGGGTTCTAGTTCTTCAGTTGTGAATATAGCATTGCCAATTGTTTTTCAGAGATGACATTTTACCGATTTTACTCCAGCTTCCCATAGCCCACCAAAATGGGGATTGCCTGGAGGAATAAAATGCCATTGAATTTACTGCGATGATATTAAATGCCATAATTTCTCGTTGGTTTTTGACTGGCTGTACGCTTCTACACAGTTGATACCATTTTTTAACGCTATAGGTACGAAGCAAACAATTATTATCTTGGCGTTACGCAACGTGCTTGAATTGTATTGGAAGTAAATATTTCCTGTTGGCTTTTAACTCTAACAGTATTAGTTAAAGTGCCTTGTCTATCACATTTACTACATCATTTTGTAGCCATTCTGGTCTTGATCATCACAGAAATGAAGGTTTAACTTGAGCCCGGAAAGGGAGTCGGCCCATGCTTGAAGCACCATATCTGATATTTCTGATTTATCTGCTACTTTATTAAAGAGTTTCATTACGAATTCCGATTCTTTTATTTCTCGTAGCGGAATTGAAAGCTCTTGTTGAGATGATTTATAACTGTCTTGGTGCAGTCGTGAGTGTACTTCAGCAAGGTTCCCTAACATTTCATCATTGCAACATTTAGTCATTTTAGCATGAAATAATAGAAAAATAAAATAGTTAGGTTCATAAGATTTGGCAGTCATGTGTAAAATTATAGGTTACACATATGTTCAAGTTTTAATGGAATGACTTGACAGTTTCGAGTTACCGCCATATAATCATGAAAGCTCAGAGTATAATTCAGTTGGTTTAGATCCGAAAAAATGTTTCACTTGCATTTCTTAGCCTTATTTTTTTAATATCCTAACAGAATTTATTGCAGTAAACTAAAAAGACGTTATTCATTTAACAAATTTAATTTCCAACCTTAATTACTTACAAAACAAATTTAAATTCGAAACAAAGGTTACTAGTTAAATAATCTGACTGATAAGATCAAGTGCTACTGCAAATCAACTAATTTTCCCAAGTACTTGATTTTATCTTCTTAATTGCAATACCCCTCTAAAGAATTCCCTATACTTCTTCTTTTTTGGTTTTTATTGCTATCTTCAGCATCTGTCAATATTTTGCAAAGAATGGCAATATCCTTCTTTAATACCTCAAATAGATCCCACACACCTGGCCTTCAGAGCATTGTGAAATTCCTCACAACAGTTTCATAGTAATTGCAGATCGTAATTGGGAAGAGGGGATCACTTCCCACTGGGCCTCTTATATAGGTTGACTTAAAATATCCTATCAATTGAATCCAATTATCTTCAAAGCCTCCAACTAGTTCGTCATAGAGAGTTGCCACTTCATCCAATGGAACAAAAGCCAGAGAAATCAGTGACTTCATCTTCAATCTTATTTGTATCTGCTCTTGGTCATCATACACAGCTTTCATTCCAACATTCCTAATTATTCTCAGAGGTCTCTGGCTTATGTGCAAGTAGCAGCCTTTGAATTGTGGATTAAGAAATACAACTTGAGCGGCAGTCATGCAAGCTTTTTGTGTGGAGGAGAAATATTTGAACTTTTACATGACCTATAAATTGCAATTTGTTTCAAAAAATCATATACTCATCATGCAGGCGTGGCGGTAATAGTTCATCCCAATCAATATTTTTGTTCCATATGTCTTGTAGCATCATTTTGGCGGTTAATACAACTGGTGCTATCACCCAAATGGGTCGAAAATTCTGGAAATTTCGGAGTGCTCTCTCAACCCTTTTTGTGATATTTTGTGGTTTGTTCGGAAGTTCGGTTATTATTCTAAATTCGACTTCTTTTGGGTACTATTGTATTCCTAATATTTTATTGTAGTTGACAATAAAATTTGTTAAAATGAACTCAGTTTCTTTATTTTCCATTTCAACGGATTTTTAGGGCACTGTATTGTTTAGGACTAGTGGGTTGTTACTTTCTTGTTTGTAAAGTTTAAATCCAGCACTTTTTAGATGGCTTACAAGTTGGAATTTGTGTTTTATGGATTGTTCAATTTTTAGCGTCCCTTATATTACAACATCTTCATACATATCGAGTCGTAAAATTTTCGCTTCCACTGTAAATGTATTTTGTTTATCTGCACCTTGTTTTGGTAAAGTTTTTTTATTGCTAAATACGGATCTGAAGCTGTTCCATCGTGTTTAGTGTACTCTCTACAAACTCTTGAATCGGATCATTTGGTGAACATTTTTTCAATCTCTGGCGTATAAACATACATGCATTTTCTCCATTGGGTTATAACATAAGTTAAATCTTGTTGAAGCTTAGGCCCTGTCTGCATGATGTCGTTGATACTTATGTTGTTTGGCGACTTTATGGATCCATCAAGCACAACTCGGAGTTTCGTGATTGCACTTTCTTACGTACGATTCAATTTGGTTCACAATTTCACATTTTTTCAAATGGCCTACGTTTGCAGCTTTCGGCAAGTTTTCGATTTCTTGCGAAATGTTTTTCTATATCTAACAGGCGCACGATTGTTTTTAACTATCTTTATTTAGCAATGTGGCTTTATAGTCTTTTCTTTGTAGAATTTATTTCTTAATTTTTTTTCGTTATTACGCGGAGTAGTTGCTTCAAAAAAATCCTTTACATTCTTCATCTTCTTTCACAATTTTATTTTTAGAAATTTTTTCGGCGGCTCAAAATTGTTTGGCTTGTGCATTAATATAATCCATTGTAACATGGCATACCAAGCTGTTTTTAGTCCATCCAAAGACTCTTTTCCAAACTATTGTATTGTAAGATTGTCCTTTTATTATTCCATTAAGCAATATTTCACCAATAGTATCTGACCCTAATATAAGATAAATTTTTGCTGGTTTTTCACAGTCAGGGTCGGCTATCTGTATGTTCTAATGGTGCTCCTATTATGTACTCGTTCTTGTGGATTTTGCTGTAGATAATGAACTTTATATTTGTTACGCTGTGATGCATTTAGTTGCTTCACTTTTGTTGTCGGGGGTTCTAAGTTTTCTTTATTCCTGAATCCTTGTTTCCATTAATTGTAACATAACTGTCGATTCCGTATTTTGCTGGGGTGATGCCTGCTCTTCGTAAAGCCCTGAAGTTTCCTTATCAACTTCATGTAAGATTAAAAAAATAATTACAGGAATCAGTTTACGTGTCTAGTTTCACATGTTTTATAACACACTCTATTTTAACGCTCTTTGTAGTATCCGGTTGATGTTTCATTATTTAAATGAGGTTGAGTTAGCATCTTGTTCATATACGTTGAAAACAGTATTCTTCTGTCGTTTTATTTGGCTGTTATTAATTCCCAGGCACTAACGTAATTTTTGATTAGAAATTAGCAAATGTTTTATTAAGTTTATTAACTCTGGCGGCAGTAGACTTTTGAGAAAATGGAATTTTTGAACACTATCCGTTTGGCTATTTGAATGCATAAGCGAATTGAACAGGTTAGTAAAGCTGGTCCATAAGTCATACTGGCCGTTAAACGTTGGTATTTTAATTTGCAGTATTTTTAGCTCGTGTTATTGTTCTCTTGCACACTTACCAGATTGAAATTGTTTGTAACGATTCCCTGATGTTTTCTTTCACTTTTTCGAAATGCTAAGTTTTTAGGTATTCTGATTCTTGTTCATTTGCGGCATGAGAAATTATGTCATCCTTTGATCTAATGATATCTTTCCAACATACTGCCAACGTTTCAAAGTACTGCACGCACGCTGTAGCAGAATCGTTTTGTTACATGAATTTTTACAGCTCGGTAAAACAATTTTATTTTATTATATTAGCTTTTTGTAACGCTGTTGTGTCTCTATGTCTATCAAGTCACCGGAGTTCAACCAACTTCTTCATTATTCAATTTTAGAGACTTTGGGTTGGCTTACGTTTTGTTCTGGTACCATGCTTCTAGGTCGGCCTTATAGGTTCCCTTGAGCTGTTCCCTTTGTTACGGTATTCAGTTTTAAAATATGCGTGATTTGTGTTCGCACTCCAAAATTCCCTCGCTATTAAGTAGTGTACATTAATCTGTTTGCACAGTGTGTTGAGTTTATCTAGCCTAGCGGTTTGATATTCTGCCGTTTTCATTGAAGCTGGATCTTTCCTGAAGTTAATCAGAACTTCACGATGTCCTCTCCTAAATATTTCTGCTTGGCAGCAGTTTTATCCAGATTTAAATTTTGCGACATTTTTTTTGCGTATTTTCTACTGAGCAGCCCCAATGCTATATAGTTTTAGCTAAAAACTTCTTGTTGCTTGGTTTGAAGTTAATTTATTAAAAATCTGACCAATCTATACATAAATCATACTACTTAATATCAAACATTTCCCACAGAAAAAGACTAGTAAACAACATTATGCGTTTATAAAATTCATAATTTACTCATTATAACTTACGTATCATGTTGGTTTTAAATTTATTTAAGGTGCAAGCAAAACATCTGATGTGGCCAGCACATAACCCACCGCAATGTATATTGTCTAGTTAAGTGAAAGTGTTAGAGAATATTATAAATATTCTGTTAAATATTTCTTTTCAATTTGTAGGGCGTTTGTAAGCTAATAGTTAACATACCTAGAAAAATGGAAATTTGGCTTTCAGTTGAGTTTCTCATTGTGCTACCCGAATTCCCTTAAATGCTCGCCAGTTAGTTTCGGTAACAACCAGAACTCAAATATCTAATTTCAAGAAATTCCATCAATTTGTTCCGTAGGTTTGGGAAAAAATGTAAAATCGGCCCGCAGATCAGTTCTCGAGCCCTGGTTTTTCCAAAAAATTTATATGTTCATTGTTTTGAAACGAGGAATTTAAATATGAAGTTTCAATGAAATCGGTTGATTATTTCTCTTTATATACACAAAAATGTATATTTGGCCCGTAGTAAACGTCGAGTTGCTGACACCTGATTCCTTGCAAAAGTTAGGACGTTTCGCGGACGGTCGAGTGGAGTTTATATACGAAATTTGAAGTGAATCGGTTGAATATTTTTTTTCGAAATCGTCAAAAGGCCCGCTAAAAAGATATATTCCAAAAGTTGATCAATCTGTGCCATGGTCAAAATAAACTTATACATAAGATTTCATCAAAATCGGTTCAGCTGAACTTGAGATACACGCATGCCCACAAAGACCGACAGACTGACAGACCGACCGGTTGCTAAAAATAGTTTATTTACACTTCCCTACCATGCAGAAGTGCGTTGCCACCGAAAACTCGAAATGCAAAATTTGTTGCCATCACATAACCTAGCTATTGTATATACAATACGGTCGGTAATTTTAATCAGTATAAGCAATTTTCTACCTGGCGAAAATATCGATTTTGGATAAAATAGTGTGAAATTTGGAAAAAATCTTTTACGAATACATTCTGTTTAATTTATATAATTTTTAATTAAAAAGTTTTAAAAAACAGTTATTGTTGAAGAAAAAAGGTCTTTCGAAAAATAAAACTTTCTGACATTTTGAAAGTACGCTTATGATTTAAAAATTTATGATTAAAACATACGCTTTATATTTTAAAAATTTCTTAAATCTCCAAAGTTTAGTTTAAAAAAACTTTCAAACATTGAGAAAATCCGGACGTCATCATTTTCTCTCATATTTTCTCAAAAAGTATTAGACCAAACTTTTGCATACTAAAACTTTATAAATTTTTTTCAAGTTATTCTTGCAAAACGTATTGCACAGGTGATACAGGGAAACGAAATGGCATGCAGAGTTCCAAGAACTTTTTATTTTTGTTTTAAAATTTAACTTCATGTTCCTTTCAAATTATTGCTCATTGATTGACTTTATTTTGAATGTTGAAGAATTTTAAAAAATCAGTCAGCTTCCTTGTAAATTTGTAAAATTTGAATTTTTGACACCTTATATTTCCGAAACCGTAAGTTTTTTCAAATTTCTATAAACACAAAAAGCTAACGGTAAATTCCATGACATTAAAAAATATAATTATTTTTCTTAACTCACACAATTAACCATTAAAATCGAGCATTATGTTAACCCCACTTTATATTAATTTTTGCTTTATTTCAAAGACAGCATAAATCGTTCATCCTAAATATATGCAATCCTAGAAATAGTTTTGTAAATTAATGACATAATTTTAATAGTGTGATAGGTATATACATAGACTGTATTTAAAAGCAGAATTTTCACTTGTTGAAGGGAAAAGTGCTACAATACAAACCATTGGTTTGACCCAACTTTATTATTAATATAATAGCTTTTAACGTAATTCATCACTACCTTAATTTTAAATTTTGTATTTTTATAATAATTTATTTCAGCATTTTATGCAATTTAATTTTTCCGGAACAATCCAACTTTATATCAAAAATTAAAATTACTAAAATTATAATTATTGCCCTTATACATTGCTTCGATACTGCAGATATTTTTGTTATTGTTAAAAATATATAACAAGATAAGTTCTTTTGTTATATTTCTAGAACAACAAAATTTCTTTTCACGGTAAGGTCATACTTTTGAAGAGACCTTCTATATTTAAACCTTGCCGTTCGTTTATAAAATATTTATACACAATAATTTAAACATTACCAAACTAATGTATGTTTTTATTTGCTATCGCTCATATTGTACTTAAAATAATAATATAAAACAAAGAAAAATCCTTAACAAATAAAATTAATAAATTTTTTCTAAATACGCTTGTATTAACTACACTTGAATATTTTTTTCCTGCGGTCAAAATTTTTAAACTACAATAACTCAGTCCTTAGATGACTTAGTGAGTTGCTAGAAGACTCGTCGGAGAGTTATTCATTGCAGCTTAGATCTGTTTTTCCTTTACCTCACCTCCTACCCTGCAGGCGTCTATATCACCAAAAGGAACAAGGGCTGTGTACAAGCTTATCGAAATCTTAGAACTTTAATAAGACTTGTGCAAAAGAAGGCCTTTTGAAATAGGATAAAGCTTGGATTTTCATTCAAATAAATTTAAGCAGTTGGGCATGGTGGTCTCTACTTTCCATTCTTTAAAAATTTACTTCTTAACAATTACAGCTGGGTTCGTGAAGTTAGGTGTTCGGCTTGGTGATGGTCTCTGCTTTCCATTCTTAAAAAATTTACTTTTTAACAATATTACGGTGGAGTTAGGGAGTGCCATTTCAGGAAAAAATCGATTATCTTCAACTACAAAACTTGATAGCAACCTTCTCAGAGCAGTATATAGGAGCTAAGAGCTAAATCTCTATGTACTTCTCTCTTAATAGAAACTTATTTTTTTAATGCCATTTAAAAAAAAAATTTCTGATAGTTATTACATTTTTGTTTATGAATAAAATCTTTAATTGTTACGTTTTTAATGTTATAAAAAAAAAATTCATCTGGTCAGCACATAACCAACCGCAATGTATATTGTCTAGTTTAGTGTAGGTGTTGCAAAAGATTATGCAAATGAATTTCGAACTTCTTTATAATTTTTACAAGCTTTTAGTTAACATACCTAAAAAAGTGTAAATGCGGCTCTTAAAAACATTTCACTTTGTGCCATCCGAAGTCTGTGAAAACTTCACCAGTTAGTTCCGGTAAGAAGCGGAACTCAAATATCAAATTTCAAGAATTTTCATCAATCGGTTCCGTAGATATGGTGCTTTTGATGGTTCCGTAGATGATATTGATGAAATCTATTAACAAGAAAAGCGTGTATAGAACATTTTTGAAAAAAGCGAATTGCAAAAAAAACAAGATTAATTCTTAATTAAACATTTGAATTGAAATTTTGCATTACCGCACACTATTTTGATTTTTTTAAGCGATGCTAGTTCCTAGAAAGTATCCTAAGAAGGTAACCAAAAATTTGAAATATCTGAAAACTTGTAGCCGTCTCAATGTGTATTTTAAAAAAATTTCTTTATTTCACCTTGTCTTGAATCAAATTATTTCATATATTTTTAAAGGCAACAAAGTTTTTCTAAGTATCTGGCCTTTACAAAAAGATCAAAACATTTTTTTATGAGAAGCATTATTATTTCCCAGACACAGTATTTTAAACAAACTTGGAATTAAAAGAAATTAATATTTAATTTTTTATCTCTTTGACTTACAGTTTGAGAAATATAAGAGCTAAGTAAGCATTGTTAAAATGTGAGCAAAAATGTTGACTTCTATCAATTTTTAATTTTACTGACCTGTACTTCAAGGCCATGGTATGCTATAATTAGACCAATCAAGATGATTGTTGAAACTGATATGAGAGTTTTTAAAGCCGTAGAATAAAAAGACGCCTGGAAACAAAACTTTTTTAATATCTCTGTTTTAATATAATATTTCACTTACTTTTGTATATACACCTGCGCTGCTCAATTCATTTTCAATTACCATTATAATTATTCCGAACATTCCCATCACTAAGGCATAGTCGCTTATACGTTTGCGCTTTTCAAATAAGGCTTTTCTTCTACCTAATCTGTAACCTACATTCGGTTTATGTTTAGTTGGACCACATGTCGCATTAGCAGGAACTTTGGTACTTCTATTTCGATCATCCATTAACCTGAAATTTATTATTATTTCAACAAAAAATGTATAGGATTTAATTTGAAATAAACTTCTTTCGAATAAACGTGAATTTATTTTATTTTCAAGTTTAGTTCCTAACAAAATGTGCAAGATGCATGAGTTATGCATACATAAACTTTCATGTACAATTATGCGAATTCTTTAACATTTCAAATGTATCAAAAATCAAAACTTCTTGAAATTCGACCGAAAATCTATTAAACTGCTTACATTTTTACCATAAGTATACGATTATAAGTATACTGTTAGTAAAGACTTGAGACGAACGAGTGCGTCAGATATGTCTTTTATAAATCCATCTGTCTACATATTCACATTATAATTTCGGGAGCCCATTAATTGAACTGGTTTTTATAAAAATAGATCCTGAAGATTGAAAATATGTGGTTGTTTCCTATCTATCATGAGGTGGATATATATCAAGTGGTGGTACCTCTCCTGGACGCTGGCTTGTGGCAGAAGGATGATACTTGAAACAACAAGAAGGAAAAGTTTACAGAAATTTGCATGCATCTGCTTTATTGAAGCTATGAGGACATGTCAAACAGCGGCAATGAAGGTGTGTGTGCGAATAACCTCAATGAATCTAGAGTTCGAGATGGCGGCACAAGCAGCCATTTTTAGGTTGAAAAGGATGTGGTGGGAATGATCGGAACGGAGAATAAGGATTGTCTCGCCGGTGAGGTTTCGCCCCTTTCGCTGCCTAGGAGTAATATAGTTAGAAGAGGTAGCTTCGAGAAGAATTTCACCTCATTGCTGAGTGACTAGTTTTTAAATTATCCGCTAGTATCGCACAATATAGTATACCACATGCTTCATGTGGTCCACGAATGGGGCAAAGACCTTTAAAGGAACGACTGCTGGGATATTGATGCAAGAAACAAATTTTTCAATTTTATGAGGATGTACCTTAGCGTTTTTGAGGCGGACGTTCACGCTGTTGACATCTGCTTGTCACGAAGGAGGATATCACATAGAGAAAATCTTGATCATGTTGGACGGTCAGAGCATTGAATTAATTTCCAGTATCCTGCGGGATAATGTATTTGGTGAATAAATCAATATTTTATTGCGGGATAATGTATTTGGTATAATGAATTTGGTGAATAAAATCGACTCGCACTCTTTTGGGCATCTGGACATTTGAGGGTGAAAGAAAATGAAGACACCAACGCAAGGGGGTTGTGGAAAATTGAAAAAAGAAATGGAGAGACGGTTTTTCAAGCTTTGGATATGTCTTCCGGGGCTTCGTTAAGCCAGTGAGCTTATAAGGAACGTATTCTCTTCAGAGACTCTTTACTAAAATCATAGGATTTCAATTTTACTAAAATCATAGATAATTTTTCGCTATTTTCTTATTGGAATTCTTCGGATTTCCAGCTAGATATTATACGTTAAGGTCAGGTTTGAATTATAATTATGAGAAGAATAATTTTCCTATTTCTATTTACTCTTTTGGTGCAATATGAAATTCTCTCATTGCTTCCGGTGGTTTTCCATTTTATTTCGGGAGTAACTTAAATATTGTGTTGGTTGAGTTTCTAATTTGTACTGTCAAAATTAGAGGATGCTCTAAAACTTTTGTGTGATATTTTTTGGGTAGAATATATCATCATTTTCTATACATATATAAATTAGATAGAATTTCTATCCGTGAATTTTTAACGGATTTTTCAACTTACAAAACTTTAAAGTTTCGTGACATTTCAAGATTTATTTAAGGTGTCAAGAGCGAGACATTTCGAATTATTTAATTCTCTGATGTCTATACCAAAGCGAGGAATACGACTAGAAGCGAGAGAAAACGCGCCATTACAGGAGGAAGTTTGATGGTGACACCAGTCGTAATTAGACGTGTATTAGTTAATTTTACATAATAACATAATTCATAGAAATTTTGTTCTTACACTTACGATATAAGCATTCAATAATTAACTTCTCCGCCTCATCTAGAACAATTTTGTTATTATTTATTATATTATATTCTTAATGTATAAAATTTTAATATTAATAAACGTAGCATAATTTTAATATACTGTTCTACGTAGCTAAGAACCGGTTTATAATCGACTACCTACCTAATTTGTGAACATGTGCTGTTACATTCTATGTGTATAAATTGCATTGCCGTATTAAAACACATTGACTTATAAGAAGACATAATTCACATAACTCATAGTATTATGATACAGATTATTATCATTTTGGGAGCTTTTTTTAATACTCGTAATAATAAAGAATAATAAATAAAAAGGCATAGATTGGCTATTAAAATTGCAGCATATCCTTACCTTGGATTTAACTATTCGTCACCCCAGCACTGTTGTGTCGGTCCTCCAAAATATTGAATTTTGGGAAATCAAGTCTGAAGTTTGGACGAGAATTTCTCGAAAATAAGCCGATAAACTAGGGATTTTTATTAATGAAAACTATAATATGTATCTTTAAGCATTATTTATTGAAACAAATAGACATTTTGTAGTGAAAAAAATTTGAGTTTTAGATATTTTTTTTCAAAATCATTTTATCGTATATGCCATTTTCGAAAAAAAATTTTTAATTTAAAACACATACGACAAAATGTTAGCAGATACGACAAAATTATTCTAAATTAATTTGAAACGCGATTTTATTTTGCATGCAACAAAACAAGCAATGAAATTTAATCCTAGCAAAATAAATGAAAAAGAGAGAGTTCTGAAATAAAATATTTTTACATAAAAAGTGATACATACAAAATAATGTTTCTTAGAAAAATGTAAATTTGGCTCTTAGTAGAGTTTCGCTTTGTGCTACCCGAATTCCCTGAAATGCTCGCCAGTTAGTTTCGGTAACAACCAGAACTTAAATATCAAATTTCAAGAAATTCCATCAATTTGTTCTGTGGATATGGTGAAAAATGTAAAATCGGCCCGCAAATCAGTTCTCGAGCCCTGATCTTTCCAAAAAAGTTATATGTTCATTGCTTTAATATGAGGAATTCATATATTAAATTTCAACGAAATGGGTTGATTATTTCTCTTTATATACACAAAAGTGTATGTTTGGCCCGTAGTAAACGTCTAGTTGCCGATGCCTGATCTTTCCAAAAAATTTACATGTTCATTGCTTTAATACGGGGAATTCATATATTAAATTTCAATGAAATCGGTTGATTATTCCTCTTTATATACGCAAAAATGTATATTTGGCACGTAGTAAACGCTCAGTTGTTGATGCCTGATTTGTTCCAAAAGTTAGGAATTTTTGCGTATGATCGAGCAAAGCTTATATATGAAATTTCAAGTAAATCGGTTGAATACTTTCTTCGAAATGGTGAAAAATGTAAAATCGGCCCGCAAATCAGTTTTCGAGCCCTGATATTTTCAAAAAATTTATATGTTCATTGTTTTAATACGAGGAATTCATATATTGAATTTTAATGAAATCGGTTGATTATTTCTCTTTATTTACACAAAAATGTATATTTGGCCCGTAGTAAACGTCTAGTTGCTGACGCCTGATTTCCTCCAAAACATAAGAATTTTTGCGGACGGTTGAGCTGAGCTTATATATATAATTTCAAGTAAATCGGTTGAATATTTTCTTCAAAATGTTCAAAAATGTAAAACAGGGCCGCTAAAAAGTGGAGTTCCCGAGGCCTGATATATACCAAAAGTTGATCGACCCGTGCCATGGTGGAAACAAACTTACATATAAAATTTCAAAAAAATCGGTTCAGCCGAACTTGAGATACACGCGTGCACATACAGACCGACAGACCGACAGACGGACAGAACGGCAGACCGACAGACCGACAGACCTACAGGTTGCTAAAAATAGTTTATTTACGCTTCCCTACTATGGAGAAGTACGTTCCCACCGAAAACTCGATATGCAAAATTTGTTGCCATCACATAACCTACCTATTATGTCCGTCTGTCGGTCTGTCGGTCTGTCGGTCTGTCGGTCTGTGTATGCACGCGTGTATCTCAAGTTCGGCTGAACCGATTTTTTGAAATTTTATATGTAAGTTTGTTTCCACCATGGCACGGGTCGATCAACTTTTGGTATATATCAGGCCTCGGGAACTGCACTTTTTAGCGGCCCTGTTTTACATTTTTGAACATTTTGAAGAAAGTATTCAACCGATTTACTTGAAATTATATATATAAGCTCAGCTCAACCGTCCGCAAAAATTCTTATGTTTTATAGGAAATCAGGCGTCAGCAACTAGACGTTTACTACGGGCCAAATATACATTTTTGTGTAAATAAAGAGAAATAATCAACCGATTTCATTGAAATTCAATATATGAATTCCTCGTATTAAAACAATGAACATAGAAATTTTTTGGAAATATCAGGGCTCGAAAACTGATTTGCGGGCCGATTTTACATTTTTCACCATTTTGAAGAAAGTATTCAACCGATTTACTTCAAATTTCATATATAAGCTTTTCTCAACCGTCCGCGAAACCTCCTAACTTTTAGAAGAAATCAGACGTCAGCAACTGGTCGTTTACTACGGGCCAAATATACATTTTTGCGTATATAAAGAGAAATAATCAACCGATTTCATTGAAATTTAATATTGAGGTTCTTCGTATTAAAACAATGAACATATAAATTTTTTGGAAAGATCAGGGCTCGAAAACTGATCTGCGGGCCGATTTCACATTTTTCACCATATCTACATTTTTCACCATATAATTCTACCATATTGATAGAATTTCTTGAAATTTGATATTTGAATTCTGGTTGTTACCGAAACTAACTGACGAGAATTTTAGGGAATTCGGGTGGCACAAAGTGAAACTCTATTAAGAGCCAAATTTACATTTTTCTAGGTATGTTAACTATAAGCTTACTAATGTCCTAAAAATTGGAAAGAGGTAATTAACAGGCATTTTTATAATATTCTGTAGTACTTTCACTTAACTAGACAATGCACAATGCGGTCGGTTATGTGCTGACCACATCAGATTTTTTTCTTTAGGTTTCGATCTATTGCACTGTGGACAGAATCAGCTTCTTGTATTCGAGAATCACCCAATTCTGAAAATTTTTGTATTATAATTTTCAAAGCTGGATCGCATACAAAAATTGAATCAGGGCAGTTGTCATGTTTTTATTCTTATTTTGTGGAATACATTGCTCTTTAACTCCATCAAAATAATTTAAAATTTTCTTTAAAATTTTGATTAGAGCGCTTGCTATTTCATTTCCCAATCAGTCGTAATCAACTTCATTTCTAATTGCCTTTTGTCCGGTAAATAGTTGCTGTTAAATTGAAAATTGTTTTCTTGTTTAATAATAACTTAACGCAAATACTTTAGGTAACATAAAAACACTTTGTAAATCGAAGCTAATTAATAAAGTTGATGCATTTTGGTTGTATTTGTCTAAGGCTGTCTCGCTAGATTCTTTTAAATTTTCTTTAAATTACGATTCGCTAGATTCTTTTAAATTTTCAAAAAGTGAACAACGATCACACTTTGTTTGGTCTCTTTTAGTTTATGAATGCTTAAATTAAAATTGTTATCGAAAATATTCTAAAAAATGTAGAGACTGGATTTTCAGGCTATTTGTCTTGAAACAAACTGTGCATTTTGGATATAGATAATCCTGGTTCTCAATATTTTTAAGTGGAAGTTGAACGGCAGTAGTGAGAGACCATTGTGAGAAAGCTTTTAAGAAGATATTCAACAACAAAATAAGATAAAAACAAAAAGATATTCCTGAATAAAAAATTATAAAATTAACTGATGTTTTAACACTAGTTTCGAAAGAATTATTTCAATATGCTAAATTATGTCATAAATTTACCAATAAATTCGTTTTTTATAGTGGTAATAAAATCTTTGTGAAGAAAACTGGTTGTTTAACATCTACTTTAATTACGAATAAAGAGGATATTGGTGATCTTATAAAATCAACATTTTCTTCTGAACCTACTACTTCCAAAAGTTACCATTCAAAAAAACTCAAAATCACCGTCTTTAAGACCGCGAATGGGTGTAAAGGCTGCAGAAACTTTTATCTATATGTAATAATAATTTTTTCTAAATATTTTATTTGTTTTTAAAGTTGTTTATGAGTCGCTGCAAATGATTTCAAAGGAAGATGCTGAGTGCGATTATGTTGCATTAATCGTTAATTTTTGAAATTGATTGGTCAGTTTTTAATAACCCTAAGGAATTTTGCATTTGAAAAGATTTTTAACTTTTTATCTACACCTACAACCAAGACAGAGTTGAGAGTTCAAACGAAACATTTGATGACCCCTTGGGTTGACAACGATCTTTCAAAATCAATAAAATTAAAAAACAACGCTCGGAGAAAATTGAAAATTCTATCCCTTCTGGACACTCTAATTTTAATTTATTTGATAACTATTGATTTATACAATCGTCTGAATATATTAAATAAGCAGTTGATTGGTAATGCTAGAAATAATTACTTCTCTCATAGTTTAGACAATTATTGTGTTGATATACGAAGGACTTGGAAATTTTTAAATAAATTTAGGTAAAGATAGAGATAATGGTTTTGCGACCCTTTGTTATAATTTCGTACAAGTTTACGCTCGGACTGACGATAATGTGTGTATTCTTAATGATCACTTTTCTAATATAGGTCCTAAATTAAACAATCAATTTGATTTTTTTCAAAATAATATAAATTTATTTAATACCCTTGAGTCACGTGATAATTCAATTTCCTTTGATGTAGCTAGCTTTGATGAAGTTTTTGGTGTGATAGCGCTGCTCAATCTCAAAAAGGGATCTGGTTACGACGGAATTTCAATTGTTCTTTTACAGAAATTGGTTGATTCTTTTTCCAAATTAATCAGTGTTTTATTTAACCTTAAGATAAGTTCCGGTGTACATCCATATAAATTAAAAATTCAAACAACTATTCCGTTATTTAAATTTGCTAATAAAATTCTGCCTAACAACTGCAGACCCATTGCATTATTACCAGTACTTGATAAAATAGTAAATAAATTTCGTACAAGTTTACGCTCGGACTGACGATAATGTGTGTATTCTTAATGATCACTTTTCTAATATAGGTCCTAAATTAAGCAATCAATTTGATTTTTTTCAAAATAATATAAATTTATTTAATACCCTTGAGTCACGTGATAATTCAATTTTCTTTGATGTAGCTAGCTTTGATGAAGTTTTTGGTGTGATAGCGCTGCTCAATCTCAAAAAGGGATCTGGTTACGACGGAATTTCAATTGTTCTTTTAAAGAAATCGGTTGATTCTTTTTCCAAATTAATCAGTGTTTTATTTAACCTTAAGATAAGTTCCGGTGTACATCCATATAAATTAAAAATTCAAACAACTATTCCGTTATTTAAATTTGGTGATAAAATTCTGCCTAACAACTGCAGACCCATTGCATTATTACCAGTACTTGATAAAATAGTAAATAAATTCTTATCAAAACAAATTTTGAATTTTTCAACGAACAACAACTGCTTTTACAAATTTCAATTTGATTCATGATCCTGTTCTGGTACTCATCCGGTGATATCTCATTTAGTTGACTACATTTGTAAGCGAGTAACACGAAATCCCAATTTCATCTACAGCCAGAGGAATTCCTAAGTAAATGTGAGTCTTCTTGATACAACCCCACAGTTGAATGCCATATAGCCATATTGGTTTAATGATTTGGTTATAAATAAATATCTTTTTATCGATTGCCAAATTGGACTTCCAACTTAGGAGCTAAAAATTTTCTCTATATTTATTTTATAATTCTACGTGTTTCTTCTTTGTATGCTCTTTTCAGCTTAGCTAGACATCTAAAGGCATTCCAGCGTATTTTGCTGAGCTGCATTGCTACGTTCGTTCCATTTAAGTTAATTTGTGATGAATTCGCTATTTTCCGATTGGTGAAGTTTATGTGTACCGATTTTGCTTCATTCAACTTCATTTTCAAATCCCTGGTCCACTGGCTTCTGTAATATTTTGTCGAATCGTCCATGTTCGATCCTACCGCCAATATTGCAGTACCGTCCGCAAAAGTGGCTACCGTCGCATTTTCTATTTGTGGTAGATCATTCGTGTAAACAAGTACAACTTTGGGTCCAATATACTGCCTTGAGGCACACCTGCTCTTATTTCTCTTACCGTGGAGTATTCAGCGTCTTGTTTAATTCTAAATAATCTATCAGCTAAGTAAGTTTCCAAAATTGCTACAAATGGCGATGGTATCATTTGTCCTAACTTAAATATAAGGCCTTTGTGCCATACCTTGTCGAATGCATGTGCTGCGTCTGGAAATATATGGGTATGAGGCCCCTATTTAACATTATTGCCTTTAATTTTTTTAATAGCAGATTTCAAAAAACTTAGACATCATGGGTAACAGTGAAATGGGCCTGTAAGACTTTGATTCCCTCAAGAATTTCCCGGGTTTGGGTACCATAATTACTCAAAGTCCATAGCTGCATTCATAATTTCTTCAAATGTTCCAGTGCCTCGTCTGGTAGCCCTCTCAGTACTTTCGCAGTAATAATATCAAAACCTGGAGATTTTTTTTAAACTTCAGGGACCTTATCTCTTACGCAATATCTACTTGAGTAAGTGGAAATATGTTCTTTGCTTAATTTGCAGTAGATTTTACTAATCACGTCTGATGTTATTTCGTTTGGTGTGAATATGCTTTCTAAGTGATCAGCAAATAATCGGCTTTCTCTATATTGCTTCTCGCCCAACTGCTGTTTGCTTTTGTCAATGGCGGAGCGCACTTAATCGGCCTCGTTTTGCTCTTCGCATTCTCCGATAAGGAATAATTCGATTCCATCATTCATTTTAAGTTACTATACGTATTTCATTTACGTACATATTTCCTTAATTTCTTTTGTGTCCCCGAATACACCTCAGCGTATGTTTTACTTT